>NW_024080707.1:3934429-4091500 GCF_003009895.1 Hyaena hyaena | reverse complement strand
CCCCTCCGATCCCCCCCCCCCCCGCAATTGTGCTCCATCTCTTAAAAATGAATAAACGTTTAAAAAAAAAAAAAAAAGAAGTTCACTCTCTCAAATAATGCTTTGATAAACATATTGTGTGTGGCTCGTGTTTTCCAGGAATGGATACAAAGGAGTGGAATTATGGTATTATTATATTTTAAAGTGGTCCCATTTACCTTCAAAGTCACTACTGCCAATTTATACTTTATTTCCCCACATCCATGTTAATTCTGAAGATTGTCAACTCTATAAAAGTTGGCCAATATGATGGTTCTTATAAACCAATTTTAGTATTGCTAAGCATTTTTTCTCTCACATTTAGTGACCATATCTATTCTGTGAATTTCCTGTTCACATTTTGACTTCTTTTTTTTATCATGTTTTATCTTATGGATTTACATAACCAAGTGCCTACGTTAGCTTGGGCTGCCATAGCAAATACCATAGACTGGCTTAAACAACAGAAATTTGGTTTTTCATTGTTCTGGAGGCTGGAAAGTACAAGACTGAGCTGCCTTCCAGGTGGGCATCTAATGAGAGCTCTACCCTTGGGTTACCAAGTCTTCTTACTTTGCACTCACATGGACTTTTTTTGGTGCAGGCATATGAAACATGAAAGACTTCCTTCTTCTTCTTGTAAGACCACCAATCCTATTAGATTATGATTATTTAACTTTAATTACCTCTTAAAAGCCCTATCTCTAAATATTATCACATTGTGGGTTAGCGCTTCAACATATGAATCTGGGGGTGAGATAGGGTGGGGAGGAGACATAATCAGTTCATAGCACTAGGGTAATATCCATTTGTTATATAAGTTTGCATACACACAGATGCCTATGTGTGTATGTATATGCATATACATTTATCTTCAAATATTTTCTCCTAGACTATAACTTGAGTTTTAATTTTGTTAATTGTGTCTTCTGTCATAGAGGAGTTTTTAGGTTTGTTGTGTGGATTTCATTCATCTTTTCTTTACAGTTTCTTTTTTTAATTAAAAAAATTTAATGTTTATTTTTGAGAGGGGGAGAGAGAGAGAGAGAGAGAGAGAGAGAGAGAACAAGTGGGGGAGGGGGAGAGAGAGAAGGAGACACAGAATCCGAAGCAGGCTCCACCTCTGAGCTGTCAGCACAGAGCCCAACGCAGGGCTTAAACGCAGGAACTGTGAGATCATGACCTGAGCTGATGTTGGATGCTTAACTGACTGAGCCACCCAGATGCCCCTCTTTACAGCTTCTTATTCTTATGATTTGTTTAAGAGGGCCTTCTACATCCCAAAGGTCATAAACATATTATTTGTTCTTCTGTATTTTAGAAGAACTTGCACATATGCCTTTTGAGACTGATGCTTATGCTGGGGCAAGAAGGAGGTATAGTTTGAACTGATAGTTTAATTTCTTTAATGGTTATTCATTTAATGTTTTCTACTTCTTGGACAAGTTTTGATTATTTATATTTTCCTAGAAAATCATCCATCTCATCTGGGTCTCAAATTCATTGGCATACATTTGTTCATAATGTTTCCTTTAAAAATCACTATATGTGTACATCTGTCCTTATCATGCTTAATATTACCTACTAAGTGTTTTCTCTGTTTCATTGATTGTTCTAGCAAAATAAATTTTTGACTTAAGCAAACCTGTAGTTCTATTGATCAAGTTTGCTGAGTTTTTGCTCTATTTCATTAATTTCTGTTTCAGTATAAACTAATTCATTTCTTACCACTTATTTTGGCTTCATTTTGTTTTTCTTTTCAATATTTTTTATGTTCTAATAAATAAATGTAAGGCTAAAGTTCTCTTCTGAAAATTGCTTTGGCCATATCCCATTGGCTTTGATGTGTGCTGTTTTCATTGTGGTCCAGTTCCAAGTAGTTTATTTCCTCTTTAAACCAGGAGATCTTTAGAAGTGTTTTTATATTTCAGGAGTATAGACTTATTTTGGCTCCCTGTTTGTTAATTTCTAAATTTATTGCATTCTGACCAATGAATGTGGCCTGTATAATAACAGGTTTTAAAAATACGTTGCCATTTCCTTTGGGCATAGAACAGAGCCAAATTTGGTGAGCTCTGTATGTGTGCTTTTAACTGAGACCAAAAAAAAAAGCTTAATATTGCATTATTTTTTGCCTTCCAGTTTTCATAGCTTCTGAGATAGGCAACCATTTAGTTGCATTTGATAACGAAACTATCTTTGACTCATTTATTCAACAGGTATTTATTGAGGGCCTTCATGTTCTAGGCACTGTAGGCTTTGGGGGACACAAAGGTGAGCAAAACCAGACATTATCTGCCCTTATATGTTTATAGTCTAGTGAGAGTGGCAGACATGAACCACCTGGCCCCATCTGTGAGACAATGCCCCAAAGCAAAAACATTTGATTCTCTGAATGCATATCACAGAAGATCCTGTCTTAAGGAAAGTTTTGCTGACTCGAGTAGAAAACCAAAAGGGGAGTGAAGGGCTGGGAAGGGAGAAGAGTGTTGTAGGCAGAACAGCATGTTGCAAGGCCTTTCTGTGCAATGTGAACAAGGTGTCCCCTTGTCCTGGAAGCAGGCCAGTGTGCCTGCAGTACCCAAAGCCACGTGTTCCACAGTGCTGGCCAACGCTGGGAAGAGTGCATGTGTGTGCATGGTGGAGGGAGAGGGTGTGCAGACCACACAAGCCCTTATAAAGAGATTTG
This sequence comes from Hyaena hyaena, assembly GCF_003009895.1. Classification (NCBI taxonomy): domain Eukaryota; kingdom Metazoa; phylum Chordata; class Mammalia; order Carnivora; family Hyaenidae; genus Hyaena; species Hyaena hyaena. The sequence continues at coordinate 4,088,793 of NW_024080707.1, read as the reverse complement.
TCTTTATTTAAGAAAAATGGGAAGCCATGAAAAGAATTTAGGCAGGCTTACAGGATCACATTTGCGGCTTTAAAAAATAAATGGAGGAGTGCCTGGGTGGCTTAGTCGGTTCAGCGTCCAACTTCAGCTCAGGTTATGATCTCACGGTTTGTGAGTTGGAGATAGCATCTGGCTCTGTGCTGACAGCTCAGAGCCTGGAGCCTCCTTCGGATTCTGCGTCTCCCTCTCTCTCTACCTTTCCCCGCTCCTACTCTGTTTCTCCCTCTCTCTCTCTTTCAAAAATAAATAAACATTAAAAAATATTTTTAAAAAAATAAATTAGAGAGAAACTGTTAACGTTTGCTCCAGGGAGGTTTTTCCTTCCTTGATGCTGCACACACAGAGGTCCTACATCCCTCCTTGCTCCCTCCTTTTAGTAAACTTAAACTAAATATGTGTAAGAAAAATAATTGCCCGGTGCCTTGTCAATGAGAAGCCTACAAATTTGCCCTGTATGTTTGGAACCAAGGTTGCCCTGGTGGTAGATTATAACAACGATAACAACAATAGTCACATAAGAATGATAGCTATCAGTTTTTGAACATTTATTATGTGTCCTAGCTCTGTGCCAGATCCTCTACAAGTTTTATCTCACTTCATCTTTACAATAAGCTTAGGAGATTTTTTTTTTTTTTATCACATATATCAATGACTATGTCTGCCACCCCTTCTAAGGGAAACTGCCTTGCCCACCACTTCAGCTGAAGAAGGGCTGTCCCCAGTGGTTTTGATTTGTCCAATATAATAATTTTCAAACACACATGCGTGGGTCAGAGGCGCACACACATCTCAACGAGGTAAGAGGTGGTACTTGGACTCAAAGCAACCAATCCATTGGCCAGCTGGCAGTTCTTAGGGTACCATAACACAAAAAGACTTGTCCAAATAAATTCTTGCTTTTTTAGAAATTCCAACTCAAGATATATAAAGGAAATCAGTTAATTGCAGAAACTGAATTTGGAAGATGAGGAGCCAGAGAAGCCACGATGGGCCTGCGTGAATTGAGGGCATGAGTATGTACAAGTGTAAGTAAGCAGAAGCTGTGAGGTAGAGACAAGATACCCAGGGGGAGACGGAGAAATGGGAAGAGATGCAGACCCGAGAAGACACCAGTTCTTGGAGAGTAGATGAGTCCAGTGAATGCTGACCACCAAAGAAAGGATCCATATATTGATGCCCTGGGATCCAAGTCCAGTCTCTGAAAGCCCAGCTCTAAGTTTTTCATGAGATGCCTGCTTCCCTCATCAGGCCTCAACAGAAGCTCATTACAGAGTGTGTCTGAAGGAATCTCTGCTCCATGTAGCAAAAGAGACTTAGCATTACCATGTGCAGAGGAAGAAACAGAGGCTCAGAGGTTAAGTAATGTGCCCAAGTTGGTAGAGCAGAAAACCAGACTAGGATTAGAGTGAATATAAAGCCCATGTTCTTAAGCATAATACTATTAATATTATAGCAACAGGAATCATCTGTTCAAAAATGTTTCTTCGATAAGGGAAAGGAAGCAAAAATAATATAAAAACAGGGTGGGGGACAAAACATAAGAGTCTCTTCAATATAGAGAACAACCTTAGAATTGTTGGGGGGTTGTGGGTAGGGAGGTGGGCTAAATGGGTAAGGGGTCTTAAGGAAAACACTTGGGATGAGCACTGGGTGTTATACATAGGGAATGCATCACTAGACTCTACTCCTGAAATCATTATTGCACTATACACTAACTAACTTGGATGTAAATTAAAAAATTAAAAGTAAATAAAAGAAGCTTTTATTTTTCTTACCTTGAACACAAATTCAAGGAACATACAACTTTGAAATCAGCAAACCTAGGAAGTCGCCAATTATTGGCCTGTTAAGTATTATGGCTTAACACTAGCTGACATAATAGATCCTTGCTATGAAAGCAGTGTTTTTGTGATGCTATTTGGAGAATTGGGGTGGGGAGGTGGGGGCAGGGACATGTCAAGAGATAGGTTAATAATTCTTCTTCCAAGAACTGGCTAGAGCCTTGTAGGTCTTGGACCTGATTATCTATTGGCCCAGGGAGTAGTTCTGGGTGAACTAGAACATGCAAAAGAAAACTTCCAACAATCATTAAGAAGTAGATTGCTGCTAATCTAGTTTTTGGTAGTGAAGGGACAGAGCTAGGTGCCCAATCAACCCTAATTGTGGCTCACTATATGGAATGTCCTCTTCCTTATAAAAGGGTTTGCAAGTGAAGTGGCAAAGAGAATGAATCCAAAATGTATTTAGAGTGCCTAGAAATATGAGGCCTCATGCCCTGGTAAAGAACATAAATATCAGAGGCATAGGTCCACAAGTTTTGAAGTAGGTCACCTTCCTCACATGACACAGCAGAAAATCTCTGTGGCTGCAAACTTCTGTTAAACCAACAACCCTTTCTTTCCTGAGAACTTTCTCAGAATGTGTGCACTGACCCAGCTGCCTCTCTGGATTTTTCCAGGTTCTGTATTGTGGACAGTGGGGATCCTTCTCTTTGGTATCCCTACCCAGCAAGCCTCTACATATCTTGAGCCAACTGCAGCTGAAGACATTTCCTCTCTTGACCTTTGCCAAACCACCTTTAACCTAATTCCTGTGTTTATCCTGTTGGGAGGGGTTGTGGCTAGCACCCAGGGACAGACAGACCCACCAGGATGAGACAGATTAGGAAAGTCCCAGTGGGATGCAGCAAGCCCCATTTGGATGCTCCATGGGAGCAGGCTCCATGAGAGTCCCAGAGCCCAATGGCAAATGTCAAAACGAAGCTCTGGGGGTGCCCTCAGGATTCCACAATTTGTTACCTGTGACTGTCTCTATTCTTCTTTCCTTACCTGGATACCCACTGCACTAGTACTTAATGTTTTTCTTCTAAAATTTTACTTTTTAAATTAATTAAATAAACTTTATGTCAGTATAGCAAATGAGAAAGGAGGATCACTTGTCAAAAATAAAGAAGGAAACCTTGAAAACAGATTTAGCTATTAAGGTAAAAATCATCTGCCCTTGTTTCACCTATAGTTGTAGCTCACTGCCATTGGAGAGGGCCTCCCTCTGGTTGGGGTGCCTGGGCCTGACCGAGAGTTGGCTCTGTGTGTGGATCCTGTTTCCTCAAGGGGCAATTGAGAGACCACAAAGAGAGGCCTTAAGCTAGTCAAGCTTGTTTTCTTCCTTGTCAACTGGAGACAACAATAGTACCTGTTTTGTAAAGACCAGATGAAATATTGCAATGAAAGCACTTAGCACAAGACCTGACTCACATTGTATGCTCTGTGAAGGCTATCTATTCTTCCGAGAGTTCTCCCTATATGCGTACTTACGATTTTCAGACCATCCATCACAATGTTTGTTTGGAAATATTGCTAAGACCAAAATTTAAGTTGAAATAGAACACATAGAAGTTAAAACCAGTGACAAAGAGTGGCACTTGGGTGACTCAGTTGGCTAGGTGTCCGACTTCAGCTCAGGTCTTGATCTCATGGTTCATGGGTTTGAGCCCTGCTTAGGGGTCTGTGCTGACAGCTAGCTCAGAGCCTGGAGCCTGCTTCTGATTCTGTGTCTCCCTCTCTCTCTGACCCTCCCCTGCTCACGCTGCCTCTCTCTCTCTCAGAAATAAATAAAACAAAAAAAAATTAAAAAAAAAATTCTGAGCCCAATAAAGTGATAAAAAATCTTGGAATTGATAACTCATCAATGGAAATACACACTTGGACACTAAATACATGGAAAGATGTTCATTGTCATCAATTATTAGGGAAATGTACATTAAACTACAGCAAGATATCACTTCACAATGAAATAGACAGTAGTAACTGGGGTAANATTAAAAAAAAACAAACAGTGAGAAAGATATACTTATGGAGCTATTATCAATAAACAGTAAGCTAGAGCAATGATTTGTGAGGACTAATTAGCTAAGACTAAATGTATCTTTATGAAGGGGTTCTAGGGCTGCCTCTAACAGAAGGTGTTGGCCAGGTCCTCCTTAACACAAACCCCCATTCAAACAGTCCTTTAACTCTAGGTTCTTGGCAGCACAGGCTGGATGCAAGTCAGGTCTGCTTGGGTCCAGAGTCCAGATCCTTAGCCCCACTTGGCATGGCTTCAACCACAAGCCTGAGCTTTCCCGTCATGCCCAGTTCAGGCCAGAGGTATGGCTCTCTGCAGTCAGAATGCCTCTCAGCCAGGTCAGAGGGCACATTTGTGGCAAGTCCCCAGCCTCCAGTACAGCAGCTCCAGATAATCTGCCACAGAATTTTCTCAAATGAAACATCCCCCTTCCTGTACAGCTTAGCTCCAGCCACCTTGACCCACCCTCACTTTCAGCCACTTCCTTTCTTTCCCAATACCAGCTTCTCTCTACATGCCCTACATTCCCTCTGTGTTTCTTCACAATGTTGTTTCACCCATCTTCCAAGATACTAACCTACCTTTCTCCTTTCCTCTTCTATCCCCTCTCCCTCATTCTCTCTTCTTCTTCTTTCTATTCCATCCTACCTCCTCCTTCCCTTCCTCCATCTCTTCATTCCTTCTTTCACACATGTTTATGTGGAACGTTTACTGATGGCCTAGGCATTATGCTAGGGGTTATAGTGATCCTTATCCTCATTGTGTGTTTACCCTAAAAGAAAAGTCTAACACTAACGAATCGTTCCTCAAATAATTAATTATACCAGCAATAATTCTGTAAATAAGGAATCCAAATGGGCTAGATCCTATGGAACTCGTTTGACATTTTCCATGTCTTACTGGTATACTATATATACTAGGTTGTGACTACCCTATAGAGTAAGGGTTATGTTTGCTCTGCATTATATCTCCAGCGTCTGGTGCAGAGCATGGCAGAGACACAGTATACACTCAATATTACTTGTGGAATAAGTAAATAAAGTGCTTTTAAATATGACTTGTTAGTGATCCTTTATATATGGGAGGCATGAAGGGAAGTCAGAGTTGGCCAACATCCCCGTTCTCCACCCCTCACCAATAGCCAGGTAATTAATAGCCAACTAGCTGCCAAAGGTATGAGGGGTCAAAGAATGGATGAAGTCAAGTGTCCTCGATTCCCTGCCTTCTGACCTCCCACAGAGGAACATCTACCTGGGAACTCCCTTCCAGGAACCTCCAACTCTGGGGACAAAAAAGGATAATCATTCTGCCTGCTTTGTAGCTTCCTGGAATGGAGGCATTTTGACAACTCTCACTATGGCCAAATAAGTGTCTTTCAATTCACAGCCACTTTGGAGCTTTTTGTTCTGCCTATCTCAAGTAGTAAGCAGTGGATTGCTGGAAATCGCATTAATATGATCAGCTATGAAAAGAAATTAATCCCAAATGGAGGGATGGGTGCAACCTTCAGAAATAACTGCCAGGAGAAAATGTCCAGAAGATATTTACCCCTGTACATTCAACACGGAAAATACTAATAAGGTACTGAAGGATGGGAGAAAACAAGCTGAGAAAGAAAATGAAGCCCTTCCATGACAGAAAAAGCAGGGTGGAAAGGAAGCAGAGTACCAGTCCTACCCCAGACCTTCCACAAGATGTGTGGAGGTCACAGAGGATGAGGAGCAGGAAGATTAAGCATCGTGAGGGAGTCAACGGGCCTTGGGGTTGACCTGGATGTGACCTGGCTCTGATAAGAATCTGTCCAATTGGCAGTAATATGACAGTACATTCCATAGGCATACTTGGTGCCAAAAAAACTTGATTGCTCTTTTTTGGACAGAATTATCCTCATTGTTATTGTGTGCAAGAGATGCAGCATCTCTAACTTACTGGCTCGCGACACAATCAGCCCGTTCTCCTGATACCCAGGGGAAGTAGGCTACTATAAGGGCTGGTGAGGTCACCTTCTACACATGGGGTGCCCTGGCAAGCATGTCAGAGTGAAAGGGACGGATGCTCAGCCCACTTTGGGACAATCAATAGCTCCACGTGCCTGCTTCATAAACTCAGAATTTTTTAGCTGCAAAGGATATTAGTAATTGCCCAGTCCAAAAGCTCCAAACTAGTTCAACTCCATTGTTTCCAGGGTGAGACCAAGGTCAAGACACGGGAAATGACTTATTCAGAGAACATTGCTAAATAAGTAGCAAAGCCAAGACGTGCTCACAAGGTACCTTCCTCCACTTTCATTTCCTCTTAGTAAGTGCTTTATGATGATGATCATCATCATTGCCACCGTCACTTACTATTATGTGTACTTCATACACCCTGTGGCAATTAGAGAGGGTCTTCCCACTCTGTGAGTGCAGAAATGAGCTGATTTACTGAGGGCCATTCAGCTAACAAGTGCAGCAGGCCTGGACCCAGGTGTTCTGATTCTACCTCCTGTGCTGTCTGTCTTGTGATCTGTATACTGTGAGGCTACAAGCTATGAGCTTTCATTTAGAAAAAGACCCTGTGGTCATTGGCTCCAGAGAATAACTCTGCCAGCTATGTCTACACAGGTTGGGCTAGTAGGATGCTCCCTCAGAGTTGCTTCTAGACTTGGAGGTGAGGCTGAGAGTCTGTGAGATGGTGCACAAGAGGCGTCCAATTCATGGGACATCAAGGTGGTGCTGTCCAGTTGGCAGATGTGTAAAACATCTAAAGCTCTGGGGAGAGGTCAGGGCTGGAGATAAAGACATGGGAATCATCAGTGTACAGGTGATGGTTGAAGCCATAGAGGGAGAGGATCCTGTGGAAGAGCAGGAAAGGTCAGGGGAACATGAAGAAAACCTGGAAAGTGTGGTTCCATAGGAGCCAAAGGGGTAAGATGTGACAAGGAAGCTGATTTGCATGGCTCCAAAATGTCACGTGCCACAAGAAATCCCACCAGGTTTTGTGAGGAGAGAGAAGGAATTCTTAGGAAAAAGAGCTCAGGAGGTCTTGGGTACCATGGGCAAGAGGAAGTTTGCTAGAACTGTGGTGTTGGGGGCCAGAAAACAGACGGTTGTATGAAAAGGAAGAGCCTGGAAAGAACAGTACAACCTGTAGAGCTACAAAGCTCGCCCTCGAGCAGGACAAGGACAGCGAAGATGTGAGACGTGAGAAAGATTTAGGTCAGAGACTGGGGAGCTGAGGGAGATCAGACAGAACAGCCTTAATTTCATGATGAAACAAGATTATGTGCTCGGACTGCAGAGTATGTGAATTAGAACTGACCATCTTCCCTCTCCCGCTGCGAGCTTTGCACCTGCAGATTGCAAGAGGAGTTTGGCCTAGCATTTAGTTATCACTATTAGTCCATTAGTAGGTCTCTACTGAGCACGAACAGCATACGAGGCCTCATGCATGGAACTGAGGACAATACAAGGATGACTGTGACTTAGTGCCCACTCATAAGGAGCTCTCAGGCTCTCAGCCTGAGAGTTAGCAATACTCCACAGGAAGCTGGGCGACACCAGGGATGCTGATCTCCTGTCCAAGAGTCTATTCATTCATTCAACAAATTCACTGAGGGGCTTTTACATGCCAGACACTGATCCAGGTGCTAGAAACACAGCAGAGAACAAAACAGACCTAAATTCCACTCTCGTGGACCTTATGTTCCAAATGGGGTGTGTTGGCCAAAAAGTCTATATTGGCTGCAACGTGTCAGTGGTTTGACAAAACAGTGTTTCATTTATGTCTCTTTCACATAAAGTCCACTGTGATTCTCCAGGGTGACTGTCCTCCATGCAGTGACTCGGGACCAGGAGGCTTTACCACCTCAGTCTAAGGTTGCTTGGTTGCTATTGCAGAAGAAGGGAAGAAAGACCAGAGAACTTGCCAAGGGCTTGTCAGTTCTGCAGCTCAGAAAAGACCTACCACACTTTCTCTCAGGGCTGGTCACATGGCCTCACCTAATGACAAAGGGACTAGGAAATCTGAAGAAGCAAACAGAATATTTGGTGAAAATTATACTCTCCGTACATGGGAGAAAACAGTCTACAGCCATAATAAATAAATTATATACCATATAAGAAGGCATTATATTAACTGACTGGAATTTAAAGAAACACATATTTTTTTTTTTTTTTTTTTTTTTAAAGGGAGGTGAGGAGGATTGGCAATGTGGGGTTGGAGGGAGAGAGGGTAGCATTTTAAAACAAGATAGTCATAGTAGGCCTCTCTGAGAAGGTGACATTTTAGCAAGGCCCTAAAGGAGATGATGTTGTCACTTGAATATCTGGGAGAAGAGTGATCTCAGCAGAAGGAACAGTCTGTGTCAAGGCCCTGGGGCAGGGAAATGTTGTGAGGAGGAGAGGGTAGAAGGAAGTGAGGTTAGAGAGTTAAGGAGGAGCAGCAAGAGAAGAGGAACAGTGTTCAGATAGTCAAGAGCCTTCGGGGCTATTTGTCAAAGGTCTGACTTTGACTCTAAGGGGAAAGAGAATCTACTATAGGATTAGAGCAGAAGAGTGCAAATCTTTGATATGACTATTCTGGATGCTTGTAAAGGATAGACTATAGGGGCAGGAAGGCTTCCGGGAGATCATATAGAAGACCGTTGTAGTCATCCAAGTGGGAGATGATGCTGGCTTGATCCGGAATGGTAGCACTGGTGAGAAGCACTGGAATTCTGGAAATTTTTTACAAGTCCATCGCATGGGGTGAAGTTTCTGGAGCTTCTGTGTTTCACCGGCCTTGACTGAGTAGGTCCTGGCAGCCCAAAGTCCCTGAGAAGAAAGTATGTCTGGGTCTGTGGTAGAGCAGGGCTAAAAGGATTAAGCAGGGTGTTCAGTACCAAGGCTGAGAAATAAGCAGATTCTAAGCTAGTCCTGCATGTGAGGCCTGTCAATGGACTTGCCTCCAGAGCACGGGGAATATGCCACAGGAGTGACCATGCACGTTTCTCACGAGATGACAGCTCTACCACCTCTCCACTTGTCTTCCGTCAAACACATACATACTGAAGAGCAAGAGAAGAGGCTGAGGCAAGATGACCTAAAAAGCCAACGTCACAGTCAGAAAGGAACCCCAGTGCCCTGCGTCCCAGCTTAGAGCTGCTGCTTCCTTCTCTTGCTCTTTCCTCTTTTGACCTTACCAAGATCAGGAGAACTTGGGTGAGGCGGTGAGGGAAGGGGTGTGATCAAAGCATAGTGAAGCTTTACATACTTAAGCTGTGCACTCCCCTGCACTCAGCATGATGCTCAGCTGCACTATGTAGATCCAGCACTGTGGGCTAGGTGGACTATGTCAGTAAGGGCAGCAGAACAGCTGCAGTCTACACAGTGGGCAGAGATGGAAGGTGCAGATGCTGGTATTAGAACTGATTCAAGGGGCCCCTGGGTGGCTCACTCGGTCAAGCGTCCGACTTCGGCTCAGGTCATGATCTCGCAGTTCTTAGGTTCGAGCCCCTTGTTGGGCTCTGTGCTGACAGCTCAGAGCCTGGAGCCTGTTTCGGATTCTGTGTCTCCTTCTCTCTCTGCCCCTCCCACACTCGCACTCTGTCTCTCAAAAATGAACGAATATTAACAAATTAAATTTGAAATTAAAAGTTAAGAAATTTTAATTTCAAAAAAAGAACTTATTTAAGCCCCAGGTTTGTCACAAATTACTTATGGTACCCTAAGAGGTTACTTCAGTCTCAGTAAGCCTCAGTTTCCTTACCTGGAAAATGGGGACTCTAAATCTCTCACAGGACTATTAGAACAGGCATAAAGGATGTAAGATGCCTCACTGAGAGGAGGAGGATGTGACAGAACCTGTAAGTTGGTTCACTCAAACTCTATTCTCAAATATTTTCTTCTTTGTTTTCCTCTTCTAGAGAGGGTAGAAAAGGAAATCATCCCCTGTATCTCAGGGTGGTCATAAAACCCAGTTATGGCCAATGAGATGTAGGTAAAAGTCCTTGACTTTTCAAAATAAAAAGGTAGAAAAAATAAAAAATAATAAAAATAAATAAAAAGGTAGAGCTTCTGAGCAGGAAGTCCTTATCCTTCTCTCCCTCCCTCATACTTTCTTGCCTGAAACTCAACTGTGATGGAAGAGGTAGAGCAGCCATCCTGCAGTCATGAGGTAACAGCCACAAGGATCTCCAGTGAATGATGGTAGGATGGCAAGATAGAAAGTACTGGGTACTTGACGACATTGGTGAGCCACTGTTTTAGTCCATGGCTACCTGCCCAGAAATTTATTTTTGTGTGAGAAAAATATCTCCTTACTGATATTTACCAGTGTTTGTTGGGATTTGGGCTATGTGAAGCAAACACAAATAAATAACAATAGCTTATCACCACCACCACCACCACCATCATCACCGTCATTGTTGTCGTCGTCATCATCATCATCATATCTGTTCTCCTACATCTGTAACAACCTGCAGCTCACAGCTACAGATTTTATTATCTAATTAGGCAACAAATTAAGATTTATTAAATGAACCTCTAAGGTATCATTTCCCAGGGAATATTCCAAGAAGCATTGGTTCTTCAGATATTAAGTGTTCTGAGAAAAGGCTCTATTGCCAAGTGAACAAATGGTGGCACCTGGCAGAGATCTTTGTAACAGTGGTTTCAAATTGGTATACCATTTGAGGGCTTTCCAAAAGATATGGGTAAAGGGATAATTTAAAGAAATCCATTCAGATGCTCAGTTACCATTAATACTCTTTCTAAAAGTTAAGATGTCTAGGGAGTTCGCATTATGGTTCTGTCTTTTCACCACATCCATCCTCCCACCTTACAAAGAAAGGCACATCCTACTTGACTGGAAATTACCCTGGTGTGTTTCATTAAAGTGTAGAAATCTCTGTGTCACAGAGGGACAATTCCAAATATTGATGTTTAACTGGATTCTAATGGCTGGGTAATGAATCCTTGTGCAAGCCGTGTGGTTCCCAATTCTCGGCTTTCAGTAGAATTAAAGGGCATCCTAATTGAATTGTCAGCTGACAGATCATTAAAAGTTGTTTTAGTGCTAAATGACTATGTGATCTTTGTCTTGTACTCCTGAAATAGTGTAGACTTGAGTGGCAGTGCCATTCAATCCATTTTCACCTACTTATTTATGTGAACACACCTTCTCAGTGCCTGTGTCTGTAAAATTCTTAAGTAGGAAGAGAATGGATCCTGCACCCCATCTCCCTCAGCAATAAATACCTCGCCCATGGATACAAGAAACTATTGAAAGAAGGAGCTACTCGGCTTATTAAGGAATGCAATTTCAATAAACATTTACTTTTTATGTTTCATAATTATGCAGCAAAATAGATGATATGTGTCTGTTATTTTGACTAATTCTGTGCTAACGATAACTAAATGCAGAAGAAAAAATTTAAAACACTTTGAGACCCTAACTTACATTTGTGTGTGTGTGTGTGTGTGTGTGTGTGTGTAGGTAGGTAAGAAAGTACAGTAGAATGACCAATAAAAGACTTTCAAGCACCAAAACATTATTTAAAAATTCAGGAGAAACAATGAAATCTGGCCATGTGTAGCAACATGGATGGACCTTGAGGGTGTTATGCTGAGCGAAATAAGTCAGGCAGAGAAGGACAAATATCATATGTTTGCACTTATAGGAGGATTAGGAGGAACCTGACGATGGAACAAGGGGGAGAAGAAGGGCGGAAATGGTGGGGGAATGGGAGAGAGGCAAACCATGAGAGACTCTTGAATGCTGACAAAAACTGGGGACTGATGGATGTGGGGGGGGGGGGGGGATGGGCATGGAGGAGGGCACTTTGGGGATGAGCACTGAGTGTTATGTGGAAACTAATTTGACAATAAACTATTTGTAAAAAAAAAAAAAAATTCAGGTAGAGAAGTAGAATGGAGTAACCATGGTGAACATATTTATTAAAGAAAAGCTTGTTCAAGTACTTTTAACTAGGTGGCTACGGAATATTTAATCGTGGTGGTTGGTGTCAAATTGCTGTGGCATTTTGAATTCCTTGGGAAACACTTAAGAAAGTAATGTAAGAGCTTTATTTTTAAATGGCAATATTTATAATATGTCAGAAGTCACATCCTTTGCAACTGTTTAAATTTATTAGATGTTTACTTTAAAAATGGATGAGAGGTATACAGTTTTCAAAATTTTTGGAAGAGTATGGCAAAAATGTAAATCATTGCCTTAGAGGATCTGTTTTCATGAATAGATTAAAGATTGCAAGTAATTGGGGCGCCTGGGTGTCTCAGTCAGTTGAACATCCAACTTTGGCTCAGGTCATGACCTCATGGTTTGTGAGTTCAAGCCCTGAATTGGGCTCTGTGCTGACAGCTCAGAGCCTGGAGCCGGCTTCAGATTCTGTGTCTTCCTCTCTCTGCCCCTCTCACACACACACACACTCTCTCTCTCTCAAAAATAAATAAACAGTAAAAAAAAAAAAAAAAGTAATTAAGAATGATATTGTGGAAATAGTGCCCCTACAACCATTTCTTCTTCTTACGAAGGCTAATCATGATCACTGCCTTGCATGTTATACATGTACCAGGCACTTTTTTTTTTTAATGTTTTTTTTAATTTATTTCTAGGAGAGATTGAGAGACAGCGTGAACAGGGGAGGGTCAGAGAGAGAGAGGGAGTCACAGACTCTGAAACAGGCTCCAGGCTCTGGGCTGGCAGTCAGCACAGAGCCCGACGCGGGGCTCAAACCCACGAACCGCAAGATCATGACCCAAGCGAAAGTTGGACGCCTAACCGACTAAGCCACCCAGGCGCCCCTACCAGGCACACTTTTACACATAGATAATACAAAGGTAAACTTTACCTCTTGTCTCTCTCCCATTTGATCACCAAAGACAGGTGTTTGGAATCTATTAATCTACTGTAATAGTTCATCTAAACTGTGAACAAGAAGATAATACTGCCCATAATCAAGTAGCTTAAAAGAAAAATATATTTGGAGAACAAAAAATTAAAAAAAAGAAGAAAGAGGACTGAACTCATAACAAAGAGCAAATTAAATATGCTGTCAGTGAAGGCTGTGTAGGAAAAATGAGCAGTCCAAGGGGGTGACCATTAAGTGTTCAGCTGCAGCTGTCTTTTGTAGGATGCATTGTCTACTTTTATAGGATACATATGTTGGGACCCAGTATTTCTAGAAAGAGATGGAAAAAGCAAAGAATAGCAATCAAGGATAATGAAGAGCTGATTGTCCAGAAAGTTCTGGATGCACTTTAAAGTAGTACATTTATTAAAAGATTTATGTTTCTCTCTAAATGTAACAGGAAGTCAAATGGTAACCCAATGGATATCTTAGAGTCCAACTTCTCCAGAGGGAATTACTTAGGGTATCCTAAGAATGCACTGAAATATTTTTTTGAAGAGATTATTTATTTTGGTAGAGAACCTTGAGAGATCAAAACTCCTGCTTCAATTTCTTCCACCATGTAAAAGGCAAAATGGGATAAAAGAAAATAAAACTTTAAGTTAACATGGCATTCCCACTATTGTGAGATGATCGAATTGTGGCTTGAATCAGTTCTAATAACTAAAGCTAACTTCTGGTTAATAATAATGACAAATGTTGTTAATTAACCCCATTTATTGGTTAATTAATTCTAATAACTGAATAAATTATCCAGTTTCACACCTAATTTCCAAGCTTCATTTAAGACAGAAATCCTAACGTTTCTTCTGTACAGGTGTCAAATGATCTAAAGACAGAAGGGAAGTGGGAAATATCTGACTGATTGACAGCAGGGATTCTTAATATCTGAAAATAAGGAGTCAAGTGAATATAGCAAGAATGTTGATTTTCCAGTCTACACAAGAAAGACGACCTGCTTTTAAGAAAACAAAATAATTCTCTCAATTCCATCCCATGTCAACATCATATATCAAGTGTTGGTTACTCTGGTATGAAGAATAAGACTTTTCCTCCAAATCTGCTCCTCCTTCTACGTTTCTTAACTCATCATGAGTCTACAACCTGTGCACTTACATATGGCAGCCCTGGTCCACCATCTACTCATTTGCTTAAACTAGAAACGTGAGAATCATCCTTGATTTCCTCTCTTTCCCTCATCCGCTTCACTCCCTTCCAACTCCTACTTCTTAATCCCCCAAGCTGTTCCCGCTTGGGAGCATTTGTCTCCTAGCAGAAAGCTCAGTAAACATGTGTGGAATAAATGACCTGATTTAATACGATCTGTGATTGACCTCTCTCTTCAAGGAGTGCTCTACCAAAAATGAGGGGATAGATATAAAAACGTCTTGTCCTTTAGGCTCTTCAGGTGCCCCCTCCTCCAGGAAGCCTTCCAGATCTTCTCCCACCAATCACACTGGGGTATGCAACACTTCTCTGATCTCCCAGGGCATCCTGTGTTTACCTTTACAACGAACTTATAATGCTGACATGAAACAATCGATTTATTGAAAGCCATTAGTTAGGGGCTTTCCTAACTGGATCCCCACTTCCTAGAGAGTACCCAGTGCAAAATAGAACGTCAGTGAATGCCGAATGAATAAATGATACAAGGAATAAGTGCAATAAGAGGTCACACAAAGTAGTCCTAGGTGAACACAGGTGAAAGAGCTGCTAATTCTGTTACTGGAATGAGTGGCGAGTTACAGTGAAAAACACCTTGTTTTGAAAGATGACTTAGAGTTTCCCTGGAGATCAAGGCAAGGAAGGGTGTTAACAAGCAGAAGGAGCAGCATGAACAAAAGCGTGTGGATGAGAAAGCACAGAAGGTATTTAAGACAATGAGAACCTGGCAAAGCTCAAGAACAGCTTTGAGTGGGAGGAAGTGGGGCAGATGTGGCTAGAAAGGTTGTTTTAAACAAGTTGTGAAAGACCTAAAGGGTCACCAAAGGGTTTGAAGACTATAAAGTCACTGAAGTTTTGAAGCAGAGCAATGATACGATCAGATCGTTAAAAGAAAAAAAAAAGTATTTGTGTCTTTTTTAGTAACTAAAAATCATAGATCTAACCTCCTCCATTTTTATATTTCTTGATACTTCATGAAAAGAGAAAAACAAAGGCCAGCTGAAGCAATTCTTCTTTCCTTGCCTGGTCTGAACTAGGCGTACTTTTTTTTCTTTTCCTTGTCTTCTGGCCAATCATTTGGTGAAGTGAGTGCATCATACAGCTGGGAAAACACGAGCTTCTCCAGTTTGTTTGGCTTCAGAGCTATGTGGGTGAGCGCGAGTCTGGGCAGTGTGTCAGCTCCTTCCTGAAAGTCTGGGTCAAGGAAGTCCACAACACAACCTTGTTTACTTGATTTTGCTTTCAGTGTCGAGAACACTGGTTCTGAGGACTGCAAAGGTGTATGTGGTCACTGTTGGCTCACAACCCTGTAATTCCTTTGAAAAGATGATCTGATTGGGACAGCTGTGACCTTATTTTAATAACTCAGTGCCTTTTGAAACACCCAGATGAAAAGTGATGCGTTATTTTCCTAGTGGCTTTTGTTCCTGGCTAACCATATAGTTTGCTGGATCACTGGCAGGAGTAATTCTACAGGACAGAGTTTGCTGGACTGGCAGATTTGGAGGGGTGGATGATGAGTGACCAGTCTGAAGCAACTCTTTTGGCTTAGACATGTGAAGTTACAGTTAATCAACAAGTGTTTACTGAGTGCATGTTATATGCCAAGCATTGTCTTGGGCACTGGGATGATTAGGATGAGTAAGACAATTTCTAACAGAGTCTAGTAACTAGACCAAAAAGTCATCAAAGGTAAAAAGCCAACACTTTGTTCTCTTTACATTTTCCAAAGCACGTGGGACAGTGTCTAAGTCAAGGCAGAGCCTCAGTAATTACTGAATATCTAAATAAACAGGTATATTTCAGTTTTGCCTGACAAATATTTACTAAGCACCCACTATGGCTCAACACTGTCTTAGGTAGTAGAGAGGCAAAGATGAGAGAGACAGAGCTCATACCTGCTAAGTGCTCATGGTCTGGTGGGAAATACAGACATTAAAACAATTATTCAGCATGTACGAATTTGATCCTCAAGGAACCCGTGAGCCCCTAAAGAACCTCTTGCCACCGGGTCCCTCTTCTGGAACCCCCAGGCCTCCCTACAAAGAGGGTGATGGCTGGCATAAAAGAGATTCCAGGATGCTGAACCAGCACCATGTCCATTCTGATTGACTGATGCCTTTGCCTTTTTGACTGACAATACTTTACTATCATTCCTGTAGGTAGTTAACAGAGGCACAAGGAACTCATATGTGGGGATCAGAGGAAGAAATAACTTCATGATATGAGAATGGTGCCCGATTAAATCAGGCTGGAAGGGAGGGATACAACCTCCAGTAAAACCCAGCAGAGAAAGTGATGTTTTATTTCTAGTTGTCTACCCCAAGCCCCTGTCCGTGTGGGCATGAGGGGGACTCCAGATTCACAGAACTTGCAGTCCAGGTGCAAGGATGCCCCTAACCATTATTTCATGTCAGTAATTATGGATTGCAGATACAGAAAACCATTCTGAAATGGTATTAAACAACATTTCAATTTCAAAGTTAATTTAAATATTGTTTTTATTTCTTCCTATTCTAGACCAACCATTATCCATAAGTCTAGTTTTATAACTGTTTTGGTTCAAATAAACTTGTTATCGGCTGAATCACTGGACTCACTCATGTGCAGTTGTGATCCAGAGAACCTTCCAAGAACCAGTTAAGAATCTTTAGAGCTAATCCTCCAGGCAAGGGAAAGAGGAGTGCTTTTGTTTCCTTTTCATACCTCGCAGAGCTGATGCTGAGAGTTTAGACATATTACAAAACCTTTAACATTCTGAAGAACTGAAAGAAAGAGATTGGAAGGGAATGAGAAGGAGAAAGGAAGGAAGAGAGAAGGAATGAAAAAAGGAGGAAGGGAGAGAGGGAAAAAGAGGAAAAAAATCAACCACACAAAAATCACACATTGCTTCCAAAATCTCTCCTCAGATATTCAGACTGCAGATTCATAAAGTCCTCCAGCTGGAAAGGCCTATTTCCCACTTGTAAAAGCATCAAACATCACCTGAGCCAGTTTTTCAATAAGAACCACAATTATTCCATGGACACATGTCAACAGTTCTCTGCTCAGTTTTATGAGGAAAAACAATGAAGCAAATCACACTTGCTTGTGTTCTCTAAGTAATTGAATTTGGCTTCTTAAAATTCAGGTGTTGGACTGTTGAGAAGAACATGCTGGTTCCTTTATTAACTCTTTTGTTTTTACCTCCTTTCACGCAAAGCAGGATTTCATAATGTTGACTACTTTAAAATAAATGACTGGCACAAGACTGGGCTAGTCTCTAGTCACTTCTCCAACCTGACCTTCTTTCACCTCTTGCTTGGCACACAAACGATCATGCTTGGTTCCCATGCAGACACCACACCATTTCACCTCCAGGCATTGCCCATGTCCCCTCTCCATGGAATGGCCCCTCCTCCAAGTATAGGCTTCCCTAGGATGACCTCCCTCTCCCCCTTTCTCTCCTAGATAAGGAAACCTTCTTCTCTCCTATCTCATGCTCAGCACATCTCCATCATTACACTTACCATCTTGTGTTGTTAGTAACCTATTTGCACAGACACCTGCCTCTCCCTTTTCCCAAAGACGGTGACCGGCCATCACTCATTTTTCACATTCTTAGGGCCTAACACAATATCTGAAAATGGTACTTACTTGTATTGGCTATCTTTTGCTGCATAACAAATTACCTCAAAATTTAGCAGTTGAAAACAATATTTACTATCTCACAGTTTCTGTGGCCAGGAAATTAGGTGCAGGTGCCACTTAGTTGGATGACTGTGACTCAGGGTCTCTCACAAGACAGCAGTCAAGCTGCCAGTCAGGCTCAGTCATCTCAAGGGTCAACTGCAGGAGATTCTGCTTCCAAGTTCACTCATGAGGCTGTTGGCAGACCTCAGAAAATTGACTTCCAAGCTCAATCACATGGCTGTCGGCAAGCTTTAGGGCCTTGTTGGCCGTTGACTGATAATGTTATTTCCTTGCCACATGAGATTCTCACTAGAGTTACTCAAAACATGGCAGTGGATTCTCCCAGAGTAAGGGCTCAGAGGGAGAGAGACAGAGACAGAAACAGTGACTGACAGAGACAGAGAGCGTGAGCATTCAAGCAAGATGGAGAAGTCAAAGTCTTCTTGTAACCTAAACTCAGAAGTGGCATTCCATCACTTTTGCTGTATTTTTGTCTGTTAGAAGCAAGCTGCTAGGTCCAGTCCATATACAAAGGGAGGGGATTGTACAAAGATGTGAATACCAAAAGGTAGAAATCACTGAGGGCGTCATACAAGCTGCCTACCACAGTGCTCAGTAAGTATACTGAACAAATAGATGCATTTCTCTAGTCAGGATGAGTCTTTCCTTTCCTGAAGATCCATAGTTTGAACTTCTTATTAGGGAACACAGCACAGTATGACCTTTCAGCTGAGCGTATGTTTATACACACCAGTGAATTATAAGCAACTGTGTAAAAGCAATGCCAAATAATATGGCTGGCACTCAATAAATAAATGTTAATCGGGTAAATAAATGAAAGAAAGGTTGGTAGAGATTAGTACGTGTCCATCAATATTTTTCCTTAATAAAGGAATTTCTAATTCTTGGCTAGATTCATAGGTGCGTCATTGAAGATTACATTTCTCAATATCCTTTACAACTAGAAGTGTCCATGTTACCAATTTTTGGCGAGTGAGAGGCGAATGGAACATGATGTGATCACTTTGTTTTCTCCCTGGAATATAGAGGTTTGGGTGGGATCCTAAGAAGGAATAAACACAATGAATGTGGAAGGACCACCCTGTCAGCCATCTATCTCTGTACTAGTACATGAAGTTGTAGCTTACAAAAGTCACTGTGCTCTAGAGTCTTACTGTAACATAGACCATCACAGCATAGTATGTTACCTGTCTGGTACAGGATTTAAAAAGCCAGGAAGAAATCAGTCTCCCTCCCCCAAAGCTAGCCCCATGCTTTAAACATACTATAGAAGTTCCTTAAATATTTATTAGATTATAAATTGTACCTATAGACCCGCTGGGATGTGTTGGGTAGATAAGAAAGAAACATTTAGTGCAGCACAGGGGATATAGTTAGTAATATTTATGGTGCAGACAATAACTAGACCTATTGTGGTGATCATTTTGTAACAGAAAAAATATCAAATCCCTATGTGACATACCTGAAACTTGTATAATATTGTATGTCAATTATAATTCAATTAAAAATAAATATAAAAAATAAAGGAGTATTTACCATCTTTCCCCTTGGTCAGGCAAGAGGATTCTTGGGTCAACTCTTATAAAATTCAGAGCATGAGACTCCTCAGAGAAGCAGCCCGTTAAGTGGCCTTAATTTTCAAAGCCTGAGGCGGAAAGCCACCACGGAGACACATAAGTCAGAATGGATTCTTCTCATGGAAAATCTGTCCACAGACTGAGGTTTCCTCACAGGAGGTTGGTTTGTTTTCCCCAAAAAGGAGAATACTTCTCAGCACATCCCCTGCAAAGGGCCAGGCCAGCAGCATCTCCGAACTCCTGTGGCCGTCAAGGGCAGGTGGCTCACTGGGCGGCAGCAGCCACTGCCAGCCTTGCTCCCCACTTCTCTGCTCTTGGAGGCCAGCCAGCACACCATCCTGGACGAGAAGAGTCTCTGCCTTAATCTGGCACTGGACAGGATCCATGGCCTCAAACTGAACATTTTTGTTCTATTTGTGTTCTTTACAGTGTACAGACAGAAGGCTCCAACCAACACCATCCTCAAATGCCAAAATAAAATGCTCACCCAGCCAAATAATTTCTGCTGAGCCTAGCTCAAGGAGATGACAAAACCTTGTTAAAATACAGGAAGGGGATAGGAAGGAAGTGGGATAAGCTTTCCTTGCCTGGATTGAAAATCTGTTAATAAGACAGATACATGCCAAGTACAGAGTCATTTGAAGGTGTTTCTTTTTCATGGGAAGGTGAATTTGAGAAACCGGAAAAGAAAGAAGGGATGGGGAACTCCAGTTGAAGTATAGAAATTCAGGTGTATTGAAATGTAGGGAGGTTTAAAACACCTGCTATTCCTGGGCCTTCCACAAGCATTCAAAGTACTTAAGAAAATGGCCATTCCCGTTACCAAAGATGATTCCGTGTGGAAATGTTCTCATGATGTGGGTGTTAGAGGGAGGGAGACAGTAAATCTGGCTGAGGGATGGTGCCATGAAAGTGGACTGGAGGAACTCACCCTTGAAGGGTAACTCACCCTTGAAGTCAAGCCTTCAATAGAAAAGCAGGGATGACTTCAATTAAAAGTATGTAGAAAATAGTGCTAAGGAGATGGGAGGAGATGAAGAGACACTAATAGAACAGAGAGAAAAGAGAGATTCTGCTCTGTGGACTCGAGCTGTAACACTGGCGTAGGGGGTAGCAAAATGGCTATATAACTTGGTGATTTAATAAGTCTCAGGCTGTTGAGGCAGTCACTGCATTAGTGTCTGTAACAAACCACCCCAAACTGAGTGGTTCAAATATCAGAAATCTATTGTCCCACAGTTCTGGAGGCCAGGAGTGCAAGATCAAAGTGTTGGCAAGGTTGGCTCCTTCTTAGGCCTACGAGGAAGAATCTGCTGCGTGCCTCTCTCTTAGCTCCTGGTGGTTTGCTGACGATCTTCTGTGTTCCTTGGTTCGTAGATGCATCACCTCATTCTCTGCCTCCATCTTTAGATGGCAGTCTCTCTGTGTCTGTGCATGTGTCTCTGTCTAGTTGTCCCCCTTTTGTAAGGACTCGGTCATATTGGATCTGGCCCACTCTAATGACTTCATCTAAGATTAATAACCTCTATAAAGACCCTCTCTCCAAGTAAGGTCACATTCACAGGTACTGGAAGTTAGGGCTTCAACATCTTTTTAGGGGGGCACAATTCACTTAGCACAGCCAGCTAGGTTTGAATCCCAACTTGGCAACTTTGCTGGCTATGTGGTTTTAGTAAAATGACTAGCTGTGTGGTCTTGCAAAAACTGCTTAATATCCCTTAGCCCCTTAAAATGGGACAAAGAGCACCCTTTGTGCAAAGATTAACACAAAGTAAGGGCTTAATAAACATCAGTGGTTACTACTGCAGGCACTAGAGGACCACGTATGGAAGTCAGGCCCTGGCATCACTTCTGCTTCAGGAATGTAGACAACGGGACCACTGGCAGGTTGTTATTTTACTCATTTCTTTCCTCCACCCCCCACCCCTGGTGCCTAGAATCTTAGAGGCTCAGTAAATACTTTCTGCAGATTATGACTCTATAACTCAACTTCATTTTAACTTCGAGCCACTATCCTTACAGGGCGACAGAAACTCTGCCAATTGGGAATTTCCCTCTCCATTTTCCTGGGATTGTGGCTAAATTTCAGTGAATTGCATCATGCCAGGCCTTGAAGCAGAAGCATGGGAACTGGTTCCTATTTCTCTGGACTACTGTCCCAGTGTCCTGGTTGGTCCTCAGGCAGCAGCTGCCACAGGCCTTGTTCCCATCTGAATGCTGCCCGAGGTCTGGTGGGGGCTCTCCACCACCTCCTTGCTGCACCAGGACATGAGTTCCTTCTATTGCTTCCATACCAGCCTGGAATAGGGTCTGTCTGAGGCCTCATGTCTGCAGCCACTCCCTCATGAGCTCCCTGTTTCCTCCAGGTCTCTGACAGTGAAGGAGGTAGAGTACCTCTGTCCCTAAGCTCCCCAAACTTCCTGAGGACCTGCCCAAAGCTTGCCCCTCCCCATGCCAGTCCCTCATTCTGAAACCATCCTACCTTGACTCTTATTAACATGCCCCTCTGCCTTCCCAAACCCAGCTAGATTGGTGGGATCTTTATCTCTCTTTACTGTATTTTCCCCAGACATTTTGGGGATACCCCAATCCTCTCCATTCCCTTAAGGGTTTGAGTTTTGGAAAGCAATGCCAGGAAGAGATCTGTGGGCTCTTTAGGCCTTCCTCATAGTGCCTTCCCCAACTCTTCCCCAGACCAGTCTATTGCCTCAAAGGGGAAATACCAGGAAAGGGAAAAAACCGGTTAATATTTTAAAAATATTATCCCAGCTTGTTTCGGTAAATAAATAAATGAATACATGGCAGTGGCCCAAGGTGCTTGATCCTGAACCAGTTTCATGAAAAACCTCTCTCCTGAATTTCCACTAATACCTATGTGCTCATCAGAAGAGCTTAGAGCCCCCACGCATTTCCTACCAGAAGTCTGAGCTCAGGTTCAAAACTTCTATGGCATGTAGGTGCTGCCTTGCCACCTGCCCCGCATGGAATCATAGGTTCCCTCCCCTGTGCTCCCAAGCATGGCTGGTGGTTCCAATGAACACTTAGCACTTAGCCCTGCTGCCCGGTATTATTACAGTTAATATTTTACATGGATGACCTCCTTACTGCCTGGAACCAGTTCTTACTCAATTTGTGCAGCAAAGTGAAAGCCATGCCACCCAGTGACCTTGGGTGGCTTACCTAAGCCTCTTCTAGCCTCATTTTCCTCATAAGTAAAATGGGGGTAAGAACATACACTTGTAGGTTGCTCTGAGGCTTATGTAACATGGCCTAAGGAAAGCCCTCAGTCTGTGGCCTGATGGTGGGTGGCTGCTGCTGTGGATAACTGAGGCTGTGGTGGGCTCGGGCAGGCTCTCTTGAGCCTCATCCGTACAGAGAGGGGCTGTCATGCTAACAGTGTCACCGTGGCTGAAGAAGCCCTGCCTGTGGATCTCAACAGAAGAGCACTCACTAAAACCCACTTATGTGTAAACTACCCCATATTAAGATCAGCGTTGATCCATTCAGTAGCTAAGCACTTAGCCACATCAACCATAAGCCTGGCATTTTCATACACCTGAAAAAAGGGGGCTCCACAGGGAGACAGACAAGGATAGAATAAAACCGAAATGGGCTAAAGCAACATGGTTTAAAGTCCTAAGGGATCATGGAGGGAAATCATTTGTCTGCTGGTGGTCATTTATTTACTACCTTCATAACCTGTGTTTCCAGAAAGGCTTTAAGGAAGCCTGGGAGAAATAAGGAAATTTGCCCAAGAGGCCATCTGTGAGCTCAGGCCCTGAAGACTATCACTAGGCATAGCAGTGAGGACAGACGCTCCCTGGCCCAGGGGTCAGCCTGTGCAAGGGCATGGCCATGTGGACATACCAGGCCCAACACGCTACTTAGCCCAGGAAGGACACAGAGTGCTCATTCCCAGATACCCACTTGCCTTACTCTCTCACCTTTTGCAGGATTCTGTTGGAATGTCGCTGCCTTAACAAGACCTTCCCTAACTACCAGTGGTGTGCTGGAGCCAACTACTACCAGCTCATGAGAGTAGATGGTTAAAGTTTCACAAAACTTGCAAGCTGGTTAGTATATACAATCATTAATGTGAATCAAATTACATAAACATATAATCAAGATACCCAAATTTATCACTTCTTAATTATTTTACATTTTACCAGTACGTATACTCAGTTATGTATATGTATGGTACCTATAAGGCAGAAATACTATGTAATGCTGTGCTACTATGTGCACTGCTTCCTAATTTCTTGTTTAATGACATCACATTCATAATTTACAGTCTTCCATGACACCATTGAAATTGGCCATTACTACAAAATCAGGACATTTCTACCCCCAGAAAGCCAGTTAGTCAACATTTACCAGGACACCACTACCAGCCACCTCCCCCTTCCCACCACTGGCCCCACATACCTGATTTATCTTTACCACAGAACCATAGGCTTTCTACCACGTTGCCCAATTGTTCAGTGTTCTTTTCTGAGCCATCACAGAATATAAGCTCAATGAGGGCAAGGATTTTTTATTCTATTATGTCCTTCATGTATCCCCACACCCACAAGAGGGCCTGGCACCTAGCTGGCTTTCGGTAAATCTGTACTGAATTAATGTTGGTGAATGCTGGACCCTGAGTAAGACTGGTGGAGGCAGGCATGCGGAGGAGGCAGTGGCCTCTCCCAACTACCTTGCTTTAGCCCAGCTGTGTCTTCTGACACATAGGCTGGCCTGACTTGAGGTCTCTCTTTTTCTCCTCCTTCTATCTGTCTTTGCAGTCTCCCTGCTGTCTGCAGCCTGAGGACAATCTTGTGTAAATGCGTTCCTCATGGGTTACTTGAGTGGCTCAATCGGTTGGGTATCCAACTCTTGATTACTGCTCATGTCAAGGTCTTGTAGTTCATGAGAATGAGCCCCACATTGGGCTCTGCACTGATAGTATGGAGCCTGCTTGGGATTCTCTCTCTTCCTCTCTCTCTGCCCCTCTCCCGCTCCCACAAGCTCTCTCTCTCTCAAAATAAATAAATAAATAAACATTTAAAAAAATGTGTGCCTTGAGAGCCAAGCCAGGGGAAGTCTCTTTACCTTGCCAGATCTAGTCACAGGCCAAAGGTATTCAGCACAGGTCTCTTGCGTTCCCAAGCCCAGTGCTATGGCACCCCTAAGGCAGTGGGTTCCGTGTGGCCCAGACCAGCAGCACGAGAAGGACTTTGCTAGAAATGCAAATTCTCAGGCTCTGCCCCAGTTATACTGAATCAGAAATTCTGGGAATGTGAATTCCAGCTGCTATAACAAAATACCAGTCTGAGTGGCTAATAAACAATAGAAGTGTACGTCTTACAATTCTGGAGGCCGGAAGTCAGAGATCAGGGTGGCAGCACAGTGTGGGGAGGGGCCTCTTCTGGGGGATGTGGACTTCGTGTTTATCCTCACATGGTGAAAAGGGCTAGGGAGCTCTGTAGGGTCTCTTTTATAGGAGCACGGATTCCATTTATGAAGACTCTGGTCTCATGACCTAACTTCTTCCCAAAGTCCCTACTTCTTAATACCAGTACACTGGGGGTTAGGTTTCAATGTATACACTTAAGGGGGGATACATTCAGACCCCAGCAGAGAGAGGCCCAGCAATCTGTGTGCAAGAGATTCTGAGGTATGCTAAAATCTAAGCTTTAGATCTAAGGCAGTGGTTCTCAAATGATGTTATGTTTTCATCTCCCCTCTCTTCCCCCACTTCCTCCAAGGAGATATAAGGCAGTGGCTGGAGACACTTTTGGTTACCACAGCTGAGAGACTGGTACTGCTAGCATCTTGTGAGCAGAAGCCCGGGATACTGCTAACTTCTTACAACTCACATGGTGGCCCCCATACAAGAGAATTATGCGGCCCGGAATGTCAATGGTGCCGGGGTGAATGATCTTACCACTCTAAGGAAGCCTCATTCCCCCACGTCCACCCACCCCTTCCTTCCTTCTTTTCTATAATGTTTTCTCAGCACCTAGAAGCTGTTAATAACCAATGTGCCTACCTCTAACAGTCAGCTGTGAGGAAGACAGGAGACTGGGGACCTGCTGCGTGATTCCCTGCTCTGAGGAACACAGACACTTCAGCTGACCTTTACAACCCAGTGTGGTAAATGTTAGGATTGTGGAGCACGAAATCCCCAATATGAAAGAGGTTATTAAACCCAAGCTTGGAACATCAGGGAGGACTTCCTGGAGAAAGTGGCTTCAGTGCTGAGACTTCAGGCAGAGGAAGACTGAATTGGAGAAGGGTGGATGGGGGATACCTTTCATTATGGAGCACTTTCTGTGTTTTGATCACTATGATCACTATGCTGAGTATTTTATTATCTCATTTAATCCCTGGAATGCTTTCCAAGGTTTATACTATTGCTATTTCCATTTTACAGCTGGGGACACCGAAGCCCAGGTATATTAATGACTTGCCTAAACCCACACAGTTAAGAAATGGTGAAGCAGGGCTTTGACCCAGGTCTGTAGATTCCAAAGCCAGACAGGAAGTGATTGCTACTTACAGAGGGCAAAAGGGTAGACTGAGAATTTTTTAAAACACACTTAACCCTTGTGTTATGAGCTGACTTTTGTTCCCCCAGAATTCATATGTTGAGGTCCCAACCTCAAGTACCTCAGAATGTGTCTATATTTGGAGAGAAGGTTTTCCAAAAAGTGATTAAGCTGAAACGTGGCCATCAGCATGGGTCTCAATTGAATATGATGGATGTCCTTACAGGAAGAGGAAATTTGGACCCAGAAAGCGATGTCAGGGATGTGCATACGCAGGAAAGACCATGTGAGGAAACAGCGAGAAGGCAGCCATGCACAAACGAAAAAGACAGGCTTCAGAAGAAACCAAACCTGCTGAGTACCTTGACCTTGGACTTCTAGACTGCAGAACTGTGAGAAAATGAATTTCTGTTGTTTAGGATCCCTCACCTGTGGTATTTTGTTATGGCAGCCCTAGCCAACAAACTATCCTGTACGTTGCTTTGACGGTGGGGAAACTTAAAAGGCATATTAACTATGTTTTGTTTCCTCTGCTGTAAGATAGAAGAGAATGAGAATCTAGGTCTTTGCCCTCCCCTACTCATGATGGCATGCAACCCCAGCTTCAGGGGCACCTGCTGAGCCAAAGCTGTTGGGAGACAATTCTCTTTCCTGGCTTTTGTAAGAGCCAAAATTCATTGAGATTTACACAGTACATCCTAGAAGGGAAGGAGAGATGGGAGGGCCTTAGGGGAGAGACATGGAATCTCTGAGGTGAAGAGGTGATAGAAATATGACGGTGCCACCAAGTGGGGACCCAAACCTCCTTACAGAACCACAGGGAATGCTCAGCCAGGAAACGTTTGGCCAATGTTGCCGACACGGGCTATCATGCCACAGAGCCCTGGCACCTCAAGGCATAGATCATGGACATCTTGGCACCTGCCACTGTGGATCCAAGACTGTAGGCAGGGACTTCTAAGAAGTTTCTTTCTACTATGGACCCTAGAACTGATACAGCTTTTGTAGGATGTGGGGTGCCTTTAGCACCAATAAAAGCGGAGACTGAATCTCCCATTAACCCAAAAAGATGGACCCAACTTAGACTGAGCTGAAGTTAAAGCTAAGAAGAAATGTGGTATTTGTTGCACACCCACACTTGTGCATTAAGATCCAGACGGACCACACTTTATTTTCAAAATTGGGATACAGAAAAGCAGGCAGAAGCCAGTTCAAGGCCAACTGAAAACACTTCTGTCAGCAGGGGAGACAGTGAACCA
Source organism: Hyaena hyaena (assembly GCF_003009895.1). NCBI lineage: Eukaryota > Metazoa > Chordata > Mammalia > Carnivora > Hyaenidae > Hyaena > Hyaena hyaena. The sequence goes on along the minus strand of NW_024080707.1, from coordinate 4,061,798 downwards.
GGCAGAAGGAGTAAGCTACCCTGTGTTTTCTTCTGGCTCTGCCGCTGTCTCTTGGCTCTGTTTTGTCTCCTGACTAGACCTAATTATGCTTGTCATCTGCATCAGAAGGATGGGGCTAAGATTAACAAGTTAATGTGGGTAAAAGCTCTTGGAGCTCAGTAGATGAAAGGAGATCTAATTAGCAAGGCCAGCAATGACCGCAGGCAGACCAGTCAGGGCGGACTCCGCCCTTTGTACTCACCAAAGAGCTACTTATAGCTCCTAGGAGGGGCCTCTGCAAATTCCACCCAAGCCTTCAGCCCTGAGAGAAGAACCATCCATGTTTTCTCCCTGCCCTAGAATTTTGTGATTCTTCGTAGGTAGAGCAAAGTGTGCACTTCTCTAAACTGACTGAGAGAAAGAAAAGGAGCAACCCTCATTTCTTTTTTCTCAAGGCAGGGTGATCTGCACAGATAGGGGTTAATGATGCACAGGGAGGCAAGCAGAGCATAGAGGTCAAGTGAGTTCAGCCCTGGCAAGAGATGGATGTAGGTTCAAATCCTAACTGCCATTTACTAGATACAAGAATTGAGGCAAAGCACTCAATACCCTTGAGACTCTGGTTCTTCCTTTGCTAACATGAGGATAATACTTCCTACCTCCAAGTTGTAAGGCTTAGATTGCTCATGCTGGACCCCAGGGCACATGTTTTAATTAACATGAATCAATAACAATACTGCCTGGTACATAGTAGCCACTTGAAATATTGGTTGGACTGAACTCTTTCATCCGACTAATACTGACTTATCTACCATGGGCCAGGGAAAATGAGCATTGCCCACCCTGTGTATAGAGTGACAAAACACAGACACAGTTCTGTCCTCAGAGCTGATGTGTCTATCAGATGGTGCTCTATCAGCTCTCAAATCTTCCCTCCTTGTCATCCTTCTAATCCTAAAAGGCATCACTTGAGGCCTTTTTTTTAAATAAAATCATCTAAAACCTGTTCACACTTGTGTTTTCCTGAAAGAAAAAGACTGTTGACTCCACTCTAAGAATTAAAGGGGATTATTAGTTTGGAATACCCAAATTAGCCAAGAATTTTAAATGCCAGACTAAGTCTTTTAACCTTTCCCCTTCAGCTCTGTGGTGGATTCCCCAGAGTTGAGTTGCTGTTTTACCTGTTATGTAAATGGCAGCCTGACCAGAGTAGAACTGAGGGGTAAAGAGACTGTGAGACAAACCGGTTCCCACTGGCCCTTCTCCTTTTGGGCACTCACTTATCACACCTCCCCTGACACAGGTTTGTGTAAATATTTAGTTAATGGCTGTGGCCCACACTGCACAGTGACCTACGGGAGGGCAGGGACCCCGATGCTGTGTTCTGGTTGAACCTCAGGGCCTGGGCTGCCTTCTCTGTGTGGACTTGTGGCAAGCAGCATTCCCCGGAGTTACCCTGCAGCCACCCCGAGAAGTAGTGCTCTTATCAAGCACTTTTGGTGCGTATGGAATATGAGGCACAGCTGGGTTCGTGACTTGCTGGCAATTCTACAGCTAGTGAGTGGCAGAGCCATGCCTCAGACCATACGGTCAGGCTCCAGAGTCCTCATGTTCACCCCTTCCGGCATGCTGACAGATATTTGACCAATATTTGGAGGCTAAGGAGAGGTGGGGGATGGGCTGGGTGGATGGATGGGTGCTTGGGTGCAGCAGGGATCACATTCCAGGTTTGTGGGCTTCAGCTGCTGAGCTCCAGAACTGCCCCAAGAAGAGAATGTGATGCAGGCTGGTCTTTCTACAGAGGAGCTGAATCACCTTGGGCAAGTTACTTCATATTTTAAGTCTTAGCTTTCTCTTCTGCAAAATGGCAATTTAAAAGAAACAAACCAGTAAATCAAAAGCACAATATGATATCACTTCATGCCCTTAGGGTGGCTACTACTTAAAAAAAAAAGAAAAGAGAAAGAGAATAACAAGTGTTGGCAAGGACGTGAAGAAATTGGAACCCTTGTGCAGTGTCAGTGGGAATGAAAAATGGCGCAGCCAACTATGGAAAAGAGTTTGCTGATTGTGCCAAAAAATTAAAATAGAAATACCATATGAACCAGCATTTCCACTTCTGGGTATATACCAAGAAGAGGTGAATGCAGGGGCGCCTGGGTGACTTAGTCGGTTAAGCGTCCGACTTTCGCTTCGGTCCTGATCTCGCGGTTCGTGGGTTCGAGCCCCGCGTCGGGCTCTGTGCTGACTGCCAGCTCAGAGCCTGGAGCCTGTTTCAGTCTGTGACTCCCTCTCTCTCTGACCCTCCCCTGCTCACTCTCTCTCTCTCTCTCTCTCTCCCTCCTAGAAATAAATAAAACATTAAAAAAATTAAAAAAAAAACAAAAGAGGTGAATGCAGAGTCTCAAAAAAGATATCAGTTCATAGCAGCATTGTTTATAATACCACAGGCAGAAGTAACCAGTGTTCATCAAAGATGAACAGATCAACAACATATGATACATACATACAATGGAATATTAAACAGCCATTAAAAGGAAGGACACATGCTACAACATGGATGAAACTTGAGGATATTATGCTAAGTGAAATAAGGCAGTCACAGAAGGACAAATATAACATGATCCCACTCATTTGATGTACCTGGAGTAGTCAAATTTACAGCAACAGAAAGTAGAAGGGTGTTTGCCAGGGGCTGGTAGAGGGAAGAGCGAATGAGTTATTGTTTAGCGAATACAGAGTTTCAATTCTGCAACATGAAGTGGGTTTGGGACATTCACAACAATGTAGATGTACTTAATGCTACTGAACTGTACACTTAAAAATGGTCAAGTGGGTAAATTTTATGTTATGTATTTTACCACAACTTTTAAAATTAATAAATAAAAATATCCTAGCAGGAGTGTTGTGATCAAATGGGATACAGTCTGGCACATGAACTATAGGGAGTTATGGGGTTAACGGCCCAACCACCTTAGGATCTCCCTCAGACTTTGCACTTTAAAAGGTTTCTATACCTTTAGCCCTAAAGAAGTGATGAGTACTCCAAGACTTTCATCCCGTGTGGCAGGCCACACAGAGAGGTTTATTGTTGGTGGTAGTTTTTTTTTTTTTTTTTTTTTTTAAGCAGGGGAGACTTTGGGTGCAATTGCCAACTTCAAAGCAGATACCTCTTACCACCGACAGCCCACAGGCCCAGGGAGTGTTTGGAACTAGCCTCCAGGCAGGGTAGGGGAAGAACAGAGCCTGACGGGGTGAGGTCCCATTTTTATGTCTCTGCCAGACACTGGTGCCAGTTTGCTACCAGCTGCCGGCATCTTTGATGCTGCCAATAAAAGGTTCAGGAATGCTCGCCAAGCCAGAAATGCCAGGCCTGCATCCCGGTCAGTGCCCAGCACAGCCATCTGCACTAACTCTCTGCACTGTGTGCACAGCAGGCACGATAGAGTCCAGGAGTGGAGCCCTGCTGTTTTGCAGATTTAATCTCCACAACAATCTAATAGGGTGAGTGGGATGATATCCATGTTTTAGGTGCAAAAACTGAAGTTCAGAGAGGTAAGGTGACTTGCCCAAACTAGTGAGTGGAAGAAACTGGACTTGGACGTAGGTCTGTCCAGAGTTGCTTTCCATTTCATCATGCTGTGTTGGAACTGAATGGATGACCAACAGATGACTGAGTGACTGACTGACTGACTGAAAACTTTGGGGATTGTGATTTCCAAACGCCTTTCACTGGAGGATTTCAAAGCAGTTTTCAAGAATTCAAGAGTAGTTTGTTGAATCCCCCCTCTGCAGGCATCACAGGGTACTGGATTTGTATAGTCAGGCATAGTTGTCTTTGTCCTTAGGGAGCCGACAGCCCACTGGGGAGAGAAATGTGTGATGAAGAGCAATAGCTCACGTAAGATGACATCCTGGGCTAGCTTTCACGGGGGCTATTTTATTTGATCACACCAAACTATATAGCCTGTGAAAGAGATACTATTACAACAAGCCCATTTTTCAGATGAGAAGATAGGCTTACGCGGGTTGAAAAACTTACCTAGGGTGCCAGAACTCACTGCTGCTCAGTGTGTTGTCCTTGGACGCCCCTGCTTATCAGTGGTCTGCTAACAAAGAGAGCACAGGGATAGTGTATCTGGGTTTTGCAGTAACTCGATAGAACAATGTTATGTTTGTTGAATACTCTTGTATATCGTATGTTCATTTCTTTTGACTTCATCTCATTTTTAAGGAATTCTATTTTATTTTACAAGATTATTGGTCTGCAGCAGATCAGGGGCGGGGCCAGGTGTGGATCCCTGCTCCTTTGCCACAGATAGATAGCTAGGGAAGCATTGACCCAGCTTGGGATTTGACCTGGGAGTCTGTGCTTGTCCTCAGGGTGGAAAAACAGCTGCTGCCCCTCCAGCCACCCCATATGCATTCCAAGGAGGAAGATGGGAAGACAAAGGGCAACAGGAACATACCAGCTAAGTCACATGCTTTCTTGGGGTTTGGCAGCCACGCCAAGTTTATTCCCCAACGTACAGCCTTTGTTCTTGGTATTTTCTCTTCTCCTGATAACCAAATGGCTTCCCCTTCATTTCATGCAGATCTGCATCAGAATGTCACCTCTTTGGGGTGCCTGGGTGGCTCAGTCAGTTAAGCGTCTGACTTTGGCTCAGGTCATAATCTCATGGTTGGTGGGTTCAAGCCCCATATTGGGCTCTGTGCTGCTGGCTAGCTCAGAACCTGGAGCCTGCTTCAGATTCTGTATCTCCTTCTCTCTCTGACCCTCCCCTGCTCATGCTATCTCACTCTCTCTCATAAAAAATTTTTTAAAAATTAAAAAAAATAATTTAAAAAAGAATGTCACCTCTTTAACAGACCACCCTGTCTAAAATAGTGCCATTTCCCTTTTCCTCCTAAGCTCTGTGCTGTCCGGCGTAGTAGCCACTAACCACTTGCGCCCATCGAGCACTTGAAATACAGTTGTTCCAAATCGAGGCGTGCTGGTGGTGTAAAATACACAGTGGATTCAAAGACTTAGTTTGAAAAAAAGAATGTAAAATATCTCACTAACAAATTTCATATTTACTGCATGCTGAAATGATAATGTCATGGATACGTTGTATTCATTTAAATAAAATATACCATTACAATTAATTTCACTCATTTTTCTTTACTCTTTTAAATGTGGCTACTAGAAAATATGATGTGACTTTCATCACATTTCTATTGGACAGAGCTATTCTAGCCCCTGGCATTGCTTTATTCTCCTTCATGGGAGCTATCACCACCAGACATTGGAGGATATATTTATATTTTATTTATCATGAGCCTCTCCCATTGGAATGTTAACTCCACGATGTCAGGGACTTTATTTCCTGTTCACCAGTGCTTAGAACTGTGCCTGGCATAAAAGAGGTATTCCAAAACTCTTATGAATGGATGAATAAATGAACAAAATCAATCAGAGAGTCTCTCAGTATCATTCTGCATGTCTGATGTTTTTGTAAAAACTGGGATGCATGTTTGCATATTAACTTTAATCTCTACTACCCGCAAGGTAGTTAGACAATATTCAAAGTGCCCTACTTCACAATCCACACTCTAGAGATTGCTTAAACTTTTCAAATATAGAAATCCACACCAGGCACTTGTTAATTAGCATTAGAAATGTCAAAAATAATTATTCGTTGCCAAGTAAAGAGCAGTGCTCCGGGTAGCTTTCCTAGAGAGATCATATAGCTCAACTTGCTTGCAGAGAGCAAGATAGAAAAAATCAGCAAATTTGGTAGCATTGTACCTCAGAGCAGTTCTCACGGACCCGTACCTACCTCTTGGTGAAGGACTTTTAGGCTTGGCCCATCCACCTGGGGGGTTGGAGAGGATCTTTCCTACAGGATGCATATTGGATCTTCCCCTCCTATCTTTTACACGTAGTAACTGACCGTGGATTTTGTGCCTAGATTGCCAATACAAGTCTGGCAGAATCTGGTCTAAAACATGCTTTCGTGTGTAATAGCACATCCCCAGGTGGCAAGGTGAGTGGGATGGGATGTAAACCCTCCTTCCCATCCCATCTTCTGTGACAGCTGGAGGCTGCTGGTATTTAGGAAAAGAAACTGGCAGCTGTTGAGCCAGCACACTGGCTTGGGCCTATTAGTAAGAGTCAGACTTTTCATCCCAGATGTTGCTCCTTAGTTTATGATTCATCTTCAAGCTCTCCCTCCCTCCGAGTAACAGAGCCCTGACGCTGGCTCCGACAGTGCCTGGCTGCACTTTGGCTCAGTGTTTCTGGTCTCTTCCACGCCTGTTACAACAAGCTACTGCCAGGGTGGCGGATAGCACCTCCACGGCGTCAGAGGTCAGGGTGAGTTGCTCAATCTAAGATAAAATTTCAGAGGCAACTGACATTCTCACAGCCAGGCCTCTGGAATTAGCTCTGGGCCTTTACTCCCCCTTTGGGGGGACAGAGAACTTCAGCTGTAGAAACTGTGGTAGGCCCTACTTCAGATCCCCAGCCCTGGGGCTACTGCCCTTGGCCGGCCCCGGGGTACTGCAGACAGGTGGTTAGTCCACCCACATACCAAGCATTGTCTGTGGGCTGAAGAAACATGTTTCTCACATGTACACACAGTGTTTTCTATGCTGATAGATGGATAAAATTCGTTTGGCTTGTGTTGCCACCTTCACAGAAACTCGGTGTCAATATCTGAATTGATAGATCCTAAAGGCACAAATGCTATCCCTCAAGGTCACCGTACTTAGAGGCTGGGTATAATATAATAAGCAGAGCTTATTATAAACTTCTGAGCTGGGAGAGAGTCCAGGGAGCACCAGGATCAGTGATTTTCAAATTCTGGGAGGGAACATCTTCTTTTTCTAACTAAAATGCGATTTTAAAGAGAGACAGCAATAGAAGTCCCAGAGGTCTCCTTACACAGGCGTGCACACAGGGGCTGGCTCAGCCCAAGCCTACCCTGGCAGGTCTGAGCTAAGCTGCCCCTCGTCACTTGTGTCCTACACGAGGCTGCAAGTCCTGGGCCTCTTCAGCCTGGGGCTCACCGCCCCTCCCTCTGGAGGGGTCTTCAATTCATTCTGTTATCCAACAAACATTTACGCTCACCTGCTGTGTGCCAGGCCCTGAGAAGAGATTAGTACGTGAGCCTGCAAGGTTGGTCAGACAAGGGCATGGTGGTAGTGTGCTGGGGTAGGCCACACACCACAGGAAGTGGAGCCGGTGCCCCCTCAAGGGGGCCAGGGAAAGCATTCTGCAGGAGATGATGTCCTGGGTGTCCCCAGAAGGTAAGTGGGTAGAGAAAAGAGTGGGGTCAGGGTCAGAAAGATGGTGAATTTCTGGCTAGGGAATCTCCTACAGATGGAAAAATTGCTATAACTGGTCCACGTGACAAAGATCTAAGTACTTTTCCATGTATACAGTTATCTAAGGTAGGTGCTCTTATTTGCCCTATCTTGCAGATGAGAAAACTAAGGCACGGAGCAGGTGAATAACTTGCCCAAGGCCACAGATCTAGAAAGTGGTAGAGCCAGGGTTTGGGTTTAGATTGTTTAGAACCGGAGTCTTTGTGCTTAACCACTGTACTGTATTACCTGAGATATCAGAAAAGCAGAAAAACCCAATTGGACCAGGTTCCTTTTGATGTGGCTGGCTCAGAAGTATGGCCGAGGAGGTAGGAGGTCTCCGTACACATGCCAACTTTGTTCACAGTGCTGAGCAGTCTGGACTTGTCGAAGGATTTTACACAGAGATGTAAAATGAACAGATTTCACTAAATTTTCTGCTACTAAGCCCGATTCTTGAGAGATCACCAACACTACTCTCATAATTTCTCACCTCCTTGTTCACCTCAGTCACCTCCAGAAGGTCAAGGCCCACCCCTAACTCACCCACTGTCACCCCAAACCTCAGCTCCATGGTGCTTGGCATGTCTATTAACCTGATCAAGCGTCACCCTGCCCTCCTTTTCAGCAGCCTCCCAGCCCATATCTTTATTCCTTCTTAGAATGCGTCGCTGGACTCTTGCCCTGACTAGTACCTGAATTTGTCCTAGAAGTTTTGCTTCCATTGTTGCTACTTGAAAGCAGTTTGGCATTTCCCCCCTCATACCCTGCCCGTGCCACACAACCAGGAGATGGCCCTGCTTCCCATGGCCACTTCCAAACGATTTTACTTTCTTTCCTTCCACTCTCTTCCTTGGAAGTTTATTTCATCAGACCTCCCCCCTCGCTTCTGGATCACTGCCTTCTTCCGTCCACTCTGTCTCGCCCCTTCCATTGATAACCTGTAGCATATTCTCATTTCCCTGCATCACCATCTTGCTTGGTGACTTCAAAATACAGATGGCCATCCATCCAATACCAGGCTGCTCAACCGTCAACCCTCTCACACTAAAGGCACCTTCCTCTATCCCACCTAGCTCTCCTCCTCCTTGGTCATATCCTTTCAAGTTGTAAACCACACTAGATGCACTGCCTCTGAAATTTCAACCTCAAATATCCCAGTCTCTATATTCCCAGCTCACTTTCTCTGGTCCAGTAAGTTTTCAACATATGGAAACCTCCAGCGATTCTTAATGCTACTACTTTGTCATCAGGCCTCACAATCGTCACTCACTTTGGATTCCTATGGACTCAAAGTTCTTTCCTACAGTCTCAGACTCCCTCCACCAAGCTTACCTGCTAAGCTCCAACTTTCCACCACTCACCTGCACCTGAGACTCTATCTGTTCTCACAGAAGCCGCTGCTGATGAGGATGGGATTTCTTTTATATCTAAGATGCAAATCTCCAGTGGGCACTCTCCACCGACTGGCAAACGCTTCTCTAGAATCTTCACCTCCCGCCCTCTCCAAAACTATCATTTGCATCTCCTTTCTCCTCAAACTTCCTACATCACTCCTTCCCTCACTCAGCGGATGGCCTTGACTTGTAGTTCACTGACAAAAAGAGAAATGACCACAAGGAGGCTGTGCATCTTCTCTCTGACAAAACTTCCAGCTTAACCCAGCCTGTGCCTGCGTCTTGGGCCCTTCCTCCTGTTTCTATAGAGGGCACATCCTGCTCAGGTCAGTACCCCCCCCCGCCGCCCCCCTTATGCCCAGATGGAATCCCCTCTTGCCTTGTGTTGGACAGTGTTTCTCTAGGTATCTGTCTTTCCTGCATCAATTTCTTCCCTTCCACTGGATCACTCCATTTGTCCTCTGTCCCCTTCCACAGAGGGTCAAGAATCAAGGCTCTCAAAAATAAAACTAAAGCAAACTTCTTAGCCCCACATTCCCTTCAAGCTATTGGTCTACAGCTCTACTCTCTGCTACTACAAAACATCTTAGAAGGGGTTATGTACTGCAGCTGTCTGCCCTTTCCTCATATTCTCTTCCTCACCCACTCATGCTGAGCTTCTGCCTCCCTGTTTTCTGTGAGACATCTCTTGGCAAAGTGGCTAGCGACCTTCAGATGGCAAACACAATGGTCTCGTTGCTGTGCTTACTAGAACTTGGCAATAGCATTGCACAGTTAACCAGATTCTCCTTCTGAAAGACTTTTTTTTCTTTCTTTTGGTTTCTGTGACACAAAACTTCACTTGTTTTACCCCTACCTCACTGGCAGCTCCTTCTTCATTTCCTTTGCTGGCTTCCTCCTCTTTGACTTTATATATTAGAGGCCTTTTCTATATTCTTTCTTCCCCTTGGTGATCTAATTCAATCCCACAGCTCATGTACCAATTTAAGGTTATGTTTCTTGAATCTAAATCTCCAGCTATGAATTTCTCAGCAGATTTCAAGACTTAACATATCCAACCACTTCCTGATACCTTCACAAGGAGAACAAATAGGCCTTTCAAATGTAACGTGGTCATAGCACTGCTTTTCCTTTCCCTGCCACCAGGAACTTCATCAGGCTTCCCAAGCCTGATCAATGACAGCGCCACCCACTTAGTTGCTCAAATAAAGAAGACCTAGGAGTTATCGTGATTTCCTCTTCTCCTTTATCTCCATCAACTAGTGCTCTTCACTTTCTCCTCCAACATACTCCCAGTATTCATCCACTCTGGCTTCCTCAGCTATTGCCGCCCCCAAGTCCCAGCATCTTTCAGCCTGACTACTGCCAAAAAGCTCCTACTCAGACTCTCTGCCTCCTCTCTTGCCCCTTCATTGACAATCCTTTCTTCACACCCTTGCCGGAATGATCTTTTTGAGAAGTAAAGCACAACATGTCACTTAAATTCTCCAATACGATCTCAACTGACTTGGAATAAAATCCACACTTCTTGTCCCAGTTCACAGAGTCCTCCACGGTCTGTTCTCTGCCTCCTCTACCCCTTGTTCACTCTGCACCACTCAGTGACCTTTTTGGTGCTTTGCACTCAAAATGGTGTTCCAGCCGTGGACCCTAGCTCTAACTCCACCTTCCCTAGAATGCCCTTTCTCTAGATGTTTGCATGCATGGATCCTTCTCAAGCATCAGCTGAAGTATAACATCCTCAGAGAGGCCTTTCCTAATCATCCAACCTAAAGAATCACCCCACCACCATCACCACCACAGACATATGTGATCACATGGTCTTGTTATATTTTCTCCAAAATTGGTGAAGAAAAAACACCACTTGGCATTTTAATATTTATTTGTTTGCTTATTTAGTGTCTGTTTACCTCTCTCCCCTATACGCTTGCAATCCATACACACATACTCTAGACTGTAATCTGTGCCTTTTCCTGTTCACTAGCCTAGAAGAGTAACTGATACTCAAAAACATTCTTGAATGAAGTAGAGACTATGTATTCTACATTTCAAAGTCTAGAATCTGTCCCTATAGCTAGATGTATTGTGAGAGGAAGCATGAGGAATCAAGGGAAAGATTTTCAGGTGAAATATAAAAAGGCCTTTCAAATATTAGAACTATAAATGGATTGAGCTCTTCTAAACTTTTTTAATGTTTATTTATTTTTGAGAGAGAAAAAGAGCATGAGCAGGGGAGGAGGAGAGACAGAGGGAGATACAGAATTAAAAAAAAAATTTTTAATGTTTGGATTGAACTCTTCTAGAAAAAGGGAAAGGTTCAAGGAGCTATTATGCAGTAACTTTATTGTTTAGTACCTATTTAGTCTCATTCTCACAACAACCCTGCAAGGTACATATCATTATGTACCCCATTTACTTATGGAGAAACAGGTTCAAAGATATTAAGTGACTGGCCCAGGGTCACGCAGCAGGAAGCAGGATCTGAATTAGGGATGTTTAATTTCATAGCCCATGCTTTTAACTGCCACACTAACCTGGCCCCCCTCCTTTGCTCCTCAAGCCTCAGGGTCCTCAGCTGCAAAATAATGGCAAGGACATACTTCAGAGGCTGTCACAAGGATTGTAGGAGATAATGTATTTGGAAGAGCTTAGCCAGTACCTGGCACACAGAGTGTACTTCTTACCTATTCATTACTAGCAGCATCAGTGTTGTCCAGTATCACAGTTAGTGAACGGGAGAGCTAAGACATGAAAACAGGCCTGGCCAACTCCAAAGCCTATGATTTCCCCATGAGTTGGGTGGGAATTAGTCAGATAGCCTATAGAAGGAAAAGTACTCAAGGACAGATGATCCTCACAGTACCTCCTGACTGAGAGGGTATAGTCCTTGCCTTTACCTTTATGGGCCAACATTAATCAGAGTTGGGCTGGATAGGGAAAGCGGTCCTTCATCCCACTCTATTTCTGAGTCGCCACGGCTGATGGAAGCCCAGGCAAGATCACTTAGCGTGATGCTCATGAGTCAAACCCAGATGGGTGTGCATACTACCCCATACCACCTAGGGTGTACAGGCAAGTCCTTCATCTCCTGAGGCTGTGGTTCCTTCATCTACAAAATGGGGATCATAACGGGACTTAGCCTCAATGATGGGAAGGATTAAAAGGGTTAATACACATATAGTACCCATTTCTGTGTCTACAGAGCCTTGCAAAGGCTAAGAAGCCCTTATCTAAATAGGGGTTATGGTAATTATTCTCACCTGGGAATCCAGGGTGAGCAGTGCATTGTTTAAGGACCCACCGTAGCCATGTTTGTGTAGAATTCCCTTCCTATTGTTGGACCTGTTGGATTTGTAATCAGCAGATTAGAATGTGCTCACGTTGTATGAAGGCCAGGATGTGAGAGGGGACTGATCCCTGCGCAGAACACATAATGAGGCAAACAAGTTATACTGTTCCTGTTTTTGAGCTGCAGGGAAAGACCGAGGGCTATTTTTAGTCATGGTAGGTTTGGGTTCTGGGGAGGGCACCAGGCTGTGTTTGTTACATTACGTTTTAACATAATACAGAGTCAGCTAGCTGAAGGGAACTGTTTCAGGTTGTTTTTATTAATTGAAGAGTGTGTTTTTTTTCCCAAGTTGAGATGTTCAGACTTAACGGGCAGCAAGCAAACACTGCCCGATACACAGATTTATCCTAATAAAAATAAATCCTTTGTTCTGTCAAGTTTCCATGAGCTATCCTAAAAACAGGAAAGAAAAGTCATAAATATAGCATTGCCTTCACTTGAGTAAGTTGCTCTTTCAGGGAAAAAATATTTTGTGATTATACCATTGTATATCTCACACAAATAAACTGTGGAAGAGCGTTTTGTGATTCAAAAACAAAACACAAGCAAAACCTACACAGAGGTTTTTTGGCTGTTGTTGTTGTTGTTGTTGTTGTTGTTTTGAGCTCTTTCAGGCGCAGACAAGACACTTAATCTTTCCCCTGAGATGGCAGCAAGCACAAAATGTCAGAGAAATGACAGCAGGTACAGATCATCTGGGTTTAGAAAGTTAAAAACAAAATGCATGTTCCTGGGATATAATAAATAATGTCCTCCAAAATCGCACCCAACAGAATCACTTAAGACACAGTAGTTGAGTGCCTAGGATGGTCCTGCCACTGGAGATGCAGAAGGGAACAAGATAGACTCCCTCACCCTAAGGGAGCTTGCATCTCCAAAGGGAAAACAGATAAGAAAACAGTGTGACAGCTTCTCTGACAGGGCAAATACCCTACTAGACGAACTCAACAAAACCCAAGTTGCTTAATATTCCTAAACTTCAAGTGCTTCATCTCTGACATGAGGTTAAGAATTTCTATTAAAGATGGCATGTGAAACATGTGCGCATATGTTCAAAACAAAAACCTCCCATGGTCTCTTTCCCACACTCTGAGCTAAAGGAATAATCTAAGAAAGAGAGAGGCATGGGGCCCACAAATAAAGAGTTTCCACCTCAGAGAGAGGCACAAGGCAGGCCCAGGCCGATGGTGAAGGGATCTTAGGACAGCAGCTATACCTGAGGCATGGAGGCCACCTGTCCAGATCAGAGCCAGTCAGAAGGCCCCCAGGGAGATTGCTTCAAAAAGATGAGATTGATAGAACATCAAATGTATTTGCAAACATTCAGAAAAGTTTTATGCAACTGTGGACAGGTTTGAGGCTGAATTAGAGGTAAGAACACAGAAAATGAAGCAAGCTTAAAATACAAGAAAATGATTCCCAGGGAAATAAAAAATTGTGCCGGAAAAGTGAAAAATCAAGTGTGCTAGATGACGCAGCTATGAAAATACTGACCTGGCTAAAAGGAAGCGAAATCTGTACTGGGAAGGTAGGAAAACATGGAGAAAGCATGTGTGTATGTTGTACGTGGGGCAGGGGATATATGTCAGAGCAAAATCCTCATCTTCTAATGGTGGATAATCAACAGATCATTCATAAACCTGAGAAATCAGAGGAGCAATATAAGCACGTTAGTGAGAGAGGTGGAATAAAGAGAGTAAAGTGCTGAAATGGTTGTCTCTGGACCATGGGAGGCTGTACTGTGGGCATTTGGGGAAAGAGCGGGGAACAGGAAAGTAGTTACCGTCTTTTGTATCAAAGCATCTTCTGATTCTTTAACTACATGCACATATAACTTTGATAAACATAGACCTAATTTAAAATAATAGCTACACAAGGACAGAAAGTGCTGGAATTCCTAGTTGTGTTTGTTAACAAATATAAAAGTCATGGGCACGTCACATGAAACCTTTTCTGAGAAGGAGCTGCCATCACATGGTGTGCCAGGCTGGCTGGCTCTTCTTCTTATTTCTCAGACTTTCAAACTTGGCTTGTTGATAAAACATCCTTTGCTTAAAAATGAGAGGCAGGATAATAACAGCATTTACCCCCATAAGGTGGCTGAGAGAGTCAAATGAGAAGAGGCATTTACTTAGCATGGTGCTCTGTAAATGCTGGCAAGTTGTGCTGTCTCTTCTCTTCCTCTGTTGTAATTATATACTTACCCCCAGGCGACACCCTTAGAACGCAAGGGAAAAGGAGCCTGGCCTCTTCATCTAGCACTGTCTTAGTCAGCTCTGGCTGCTGTAAGAGAATACTACGGACTGCATAGCTAAGCAACAAATCTCTCTTTCTCACAATTCTGAAGGCTAGAAGTAAGAGATCAAGGTGTCAGCATGCCCGGGCTCTTAATGAAGGCGGTCTTCTGGATTTACAGACTGCTGGCCATTGTGTCCTTACATGGTGTGGTGAGAGAGGGAAGGAGGGAGGCAGGGAGGGATGGTGCCCCTATGTTTCTTCTTATGAGGGCATTAAAGCCATCATGAGGGCTCTACTCTCATGCTCTGATTAACTCTCCCAAGCCCCATCTCTAAATGGGGACAAAAACACTCAGTCCATAGCAACCCCCATACTGGCTGGATGGCTGGGACGTCAAATACGGTGGTAAGTCATCTGGAGTTGTGCCAGAAAGGGCCATCCTTCAGGATGGTGAAACAATAAGATCGAAGGACACAAGGCCTGCTGCCTCAGCCTCTGACTTCCTGTCTATTAAATGAGAAGGGAATACACTTTGATCTTATTTGGGCCCCAGGCAGTGTCTTATAGTCTAACCAATACTCCTCTTAATTTCATTAATACAACTACCACTACTACTAGTAGTAGTAGCAGCAGCAGCGATTAGAAACAGCGGTCATTTATGGTGTGCTAAGGAACAACACCTGTCTCAGACCTGGGGACCTGAAGTCCTGATACATATGCAGGATTGAAGGAACGATTGGGCATTCAGGCAAGGGAAAGGGCAAGACTATTCTGGGCAGAGAGAGCAACCAGCACTGAAGGGAATACCCACCCAGAGTTTGGGGAACAGAAAGACGTTGGGGATAGAGGAGGGAAGGAAGTTGCAAGAAGTGAGGCTGGTGACATGAGCAATGTCAAGGCCTTAGAGGTCATGTTAAGGGGTTTTTGACTTTCATTCAGGGAAAATGGAGAACCAGTGGAGGGAAGATGCTAGGACTTAGTTTTTAACTGAGGGTGTTTGTGGGATGGTGAATGGACTGGAGATAAGATAAGAGAATGGAGCCAAAGAGGCCAATAAGGAAGCAAGACATCAAAGCGGCCTGCACCGTGGTAGGGGGTGTGGGGATGGAGACAAGAAGATAGATTTGGACAGATTTAAATAACAGGGGGTAGGTAGAGGGAGAAGTGGGTGCTGTGGATTAGGCCCAGATTTCTGGCTATTACTCTGGAAGGATGACGGAGCCATTCCTGGAGGCAGAGAACAGAGAAAGAGGAGTGTGTTTGAGGAGGAACATGGAAGATGCCGATCTCAGTTGAGACATGCTCAGTTGGAGGAACCTGCAAAACATCCAAATGTTCAAGTTCAGGGGGTCAACTTGATATTATTCACGCGAGTGTCTGGGGCTACCTATGGATTTTTACTCAACCCAGAACGAATCTTTTCAAAGCATTCAAAAAAGTGAATTAGGCACACTTCTGAATAGCCATATTAGGTTAGTGATAGGGAAATTGCCATTTGTAGTTGAGGAAATGGAGCCTGAGCCCAGAAAAATCCGAAACCTATAATCAGGAAAGTTAGAGGGTTAGTCCCTTAGGTGTATTAAAAATTTAAATTAAATTAATACCTAGATCATATACAACATAAAACCCTGGATCTTTGCAAAACTGCTAACCTGTACCAGTCAGTTTTCTAAGTCAATCATTTATTCAGCAAACTAAAGCCGAGAACCGAGATATACTTTGTGCAGTCCTGGGAGTTGCAAACATATAAGGTGAACAAGGCAAATTCTCACCTGAATGATTTCTTATATTGAAGAGGCTATTTTAATTAGGGAAGACAGAAAGTCAGCAAATAACAACAACCTAGAGAATGTCAGGTAGTGAAGGATAAATACTATGGCCAAGTGGGTAGGATTGAGATTGACAGGGGAGATAGTTTAAATTGGATGATCAAGAAAGACCTCTCTGAGGATGTGTTGTGAATATCAAAAAGCGCCAGCCGTGCAAAAAAAAAAAAACAAACAACAAAAAAAAACAAAAAACAAAACCAGAAAGAAAAGAAGAGAACAAAATTCTAGAAGAACATTCCAGGAGGGACATGTCAGTGCAGACATCCTAGGGTGAGACTGGGTTTCATGTGGAAGTGCAGTGGGAGGTCTGTGCAGCCAGGTGGGGTGAGCCAGGGGGAAGAAGAGCCACAGAACATGGGGTAGGTAAGGGCCTGGAGCAGGGGTCTTACAGGTCAGAGCTGGGATCTTAGTCTAACTGTGATGGGGACTTTTTGGAGGGTTTTAGTAGCAGAGTAGTCTTGGTGCATATTCATATGACAATCACTCTGGCTGTTGCTCGGAGGGTGGACTGGGCCTGGGGAGCAGGCTGGATGGAGGCAGGGATGAGGAACCACGGCCCCTCCTGCTCTGGCTCACTTCTGTGCTGTCCGTCACCTCCTCACAGCCTCTTCCTCAAAACAGCCAGGAAGGGTGGGGGTATCATTCCACCGAGGATGCTATTATCATCTTCTTCTACAAAGACAAGCACAGTTGGGGGCATGTCACTGTCCCTTTAATAATGTTTGATGTTTGATTAATAAGTTAAACAACCCATTGATTCCATGTATTCAAAGACTCAGACAAACCAATTAAAAGGCCTAAAAACAAAGCCCAGACATAGCAGCTGTTTGCCAGCCCTGGTCAGTTGCTTGACCGAGAAAGCTTGTCAAGCTCAATCAACAGGGTGAAGCCGCAACTTCACAATGACACAAGAGTCCCCCAAGTCTGCCATTGTTCTCTCTTACTAATGTTAATCTGCGTCTCTGCACCTCCAGGAATCTGGAGGAAAACAAAACATTTTTTGTCAAACCTGGTGTTTTCAAGTCTTTAGTCATTTGTCACCCTCCAGCCTCACTAGGAGCAGCCCCAGGCTTGGGTGTGGATCAGCAGGGTGCACTGTGCAGAGGCTGCTCCTTCTTTATCTGCTTCCTCCCAGCTTCACTAGTTAATGCCGGACCTTTGGGCTTTCCTCACAAACAGGGCCTGAATCACCATAGAAGCCCGGGAAAGGCCTCGTCATACTTCCTCTCCCAGTTATCCAGTTCCTGGGCCTGGCTGAGGCATCGACGCCAAATGCTGGATCACTGCCATCTTCAGACAAAAGGCACAGGGTACCCACCCAGCCCCTCCTGGGGGAATCCCCACCCAGCCCTTGTGGAAAGAGTATAAGATTCTATGACTCCATGGTGCAGCATGAACCTTGACCCAAAAGGGTTTTCTACAGAGTGACCTTTACCTTGCAGCATGGCATGAAAAGATAAGTTGATCAAATTACTCTCCCAGGATTTGGAACCCAAAAGGAGAGGCATGATAGTCGTAAGTGGGCCCTGGGCAGGGAGGTGAAGCAGTAAAAGTAGAGCCAATGACTGTGCCTGATCACGTGGGAGGGATTCAGAGGAAGCTGGGTGGGGTGAACATGTGTGCATGAGAAAGAGAGAGAAGCAAAGTCTAGAACGATGCTTTCAATTTGGTAGCCACATGGGGCTATTAAGTTCTTTTCAAATAATAATTTTATGTGATTGGTTCAATTTGTTTGAAGGTAAATTAATTTATTTAAAAAACATTAGAAATTTAAAATTTAGTTCTTCAGTTGCAGTGCATAGGTCTAGAACATTTCCATCATTGCAGATAATTCAATTGGACAGCACTGGTCTAAGAGACCTACTAGGATAGAGAATATGAAGTCTTAGTTCCTAATTTGCAATTCCTGAGTCCAAGTCACATGCTTCCTGCCCATATTCCATAAGATTATTTGTATCCTTATAATTTTCACCTGCCACTCTACCTCTCCCACCACTATCTTTTTTTTTTAAGCTAGATTTTAGTCCTCATTTTACTTTTTATATTCAAAAGAATCTTAACTAAGTACATTGATATTAATAATAAAAAAAGAACCACTACAATTTATTGAGGGCTTATGTGCTGAATACTATGCCTTAGCATTTTAGATGCATGCTTTTATTGACTCTTCATTGGAACTTTACAATATAGATCTTTTATCTCCATTTGACAGCTGAGGGAACCAAGGCATAAAGAGGTTAAGCCAGTTGTCCAAGGTCACAGAGCAGGTAGGTTGGTAAAGTCGGAATGGAATTGATCTTCCATCTCCAGTGCACAGGAAGCTGGCCTGACTTTTGACCATGGAAGCAGACTGTGAAAAGTGGCAGATATCCCACCTGGGACATGGTGAGTAGGAACTACAAGTCTGAAACTTCTTTAGATATCTCTGGATTCTTGGACACCTTCTTAGGGCAGCTGGTCTCATTCCAATCATTTCTCTGCCTAGCATTTTTTTCCCCATTAAAGAACAGGAAGTTTGAGAAGTGACAGGGCATGGACACAGGCTGGCTGTGCTGAGAAGCAATAGCCCATCAGGAGCAAACTGTATGTCCTGTGAACCTAGGGATTTGCCAGAAAAATTCCCTGATGCTAGAACTCTAGTCAGAGAACGTAAGTCGTGTGCTGATTGTCGTTGGGAGCCAAGTTTGGTGGGGGGGAGGGGAGTCAGCACATACTTCTCTGCTGAACTCCATTTCCCATTTGGTTTGGCAGCTTGTTTTTCATGAAATGAGGCCAATCCAAGAATTCCATGTCAACATCGCTTCTTTTACTGGAACCACAAATGCAGCCCTCTGGGACCTGGCTGTATCTCTGGGCAGACATCAAAAACAACTCCTTTTTACTTTGAAATCATAACAGTCTTCTAAGAGCTCCCCACTTCCTTACCTTTTTTTTTTTCCTCTCCAAGGAAGAAAGGGCCAGGGTTTGTGGGCTGCAGCACCCCAGGACTTACTGTTGGCATAGAAAGCCCCTGGGCTGGCCAGGCCACGGGGGTTCTCCTGGACTCTGCTGTCGTTTTTTTCCTTTCTTGTGCTTCCAAGGCCTCATGGTTCCTTCCTGCCTGCTTGTGTCCCTTCCAGGACCAGCTTGATGAGTAGGCATGGCCTTCCCCAAACCCTCTTCACCCTCATCATGAGCTGCCCTCATTCCATGACTTCAGGGGGCTTCCAAAAGATGCTGTCACATCTGAAATTCTCTTGCCATCAGTGACTAAAGCCCTGCCCCAAAGGAAAGGAGCCCCATTTTAGCTGCTCCAACACTTGAGAGCCCAGCTTGGGATGGGGTTGGGCAGGAGGGTAGGAGGAAAGCAGGCCTGTTTAGTGAAGGGAAGTAATAGTGGTTAGTGATTAATGAACGGTTAAAAGTGGATTTATTGGTGAGTGCTACATACTGATAGGTCAACAATGAGGCTTGCTGCATACAAGATTTTTCTCCAAAGGAGATAAAGGAGAGACTTTTTCATAGCCTGTCCCCTGGGGCATAAGACGACCTGACCCCAGGTCACCTTTTTCTAGGAAGGCTTCTGCAACTCCTGACCCATTCAAGCATGGATATGTGTCCTCTTCTGTGTCTTCATAACATCCTGTTCTTCTCTCCTTCACGGTTTTAAGTACCCAGTCATTGCCTCTTTGCTTTCCTGCCTTCCCGACTAAATCGTCTTCCTGTTTTTCCTGTGCACCCAGCACTCTTGTGTGTACACAGTGAGGCTAACAAACACCTCCCTTTGTTGAGTGAATGAATGAATACTAGCTCTTCCTTGAAGTGCTTGGGGAGGAGCATGTGAGGGGGCAGTACAGTATTGCTGCATGCACTAACTAAAATTGAGGATCTATACAATTTTGGTGGTTACTGGTTACATAGTGTGCTTGGGGTGTGAATCTTGACTCCGTCACTTACTAGGCATGTGCTTGGTCAAGCTGTTTGATCTTTGTGCTATTTCTTCATTTATAAAATAGGGATAATGATCTCTCTCTCTCTCTTTCTCTCTATCTAGTGTTTTTTTGTGAAAAAAAAATAATTTAATGTACTAAAGTCTTTAAAACAAAGTCTGATATATAGAAAGCTGTTAGTAAATGTCAGCTTAAGACCTTTTTTTCAAGCCCTAGAAGAGAGTCAGCTCTTTAACCAGTCATCATTTGTTTGCTGACTTCCTTTATTCCCACCTCACAGACCTCCTCCAATTGCTCTAAGGTACTGGCCAGTTCTTGCCTCATAGCTTTTGCATCCCTCTTCTCCTTACCTGGCATGCTCTTCCCCAGATAGTCATGTGACTTCCTCCCTTACTTCACGTAGGTCTTTGCTGAAGTATTATTTCTTCAGAAGCCTTCCTTTTAGACCCTATCTAAAAGAACACTTTGGGTTTTATCTCATGTATATAGTGTATAGTACTATAGTGCCAGACACAGTATCTGTATATTACTTTGAGTTTTGTTGTATTCACACTAAAATGTCAGCTCCAAGAAGACAGGGACTTTGCCTTACTCCCCGTAGCATTCCTAGTGCCCTGCAGAATGTTTGCCAATAGTAGATGCTTAGAAATAGTTGTTGAATGGATGGGTGGATGGATAGATGAATGTAAGGATGAATTGGTGATTGGATAGGCGGGTGGATGGATGGATGAGTAGGTAGGTGGGTGGGTGGATGGTATATGGATAGGTGAGCGGAGGGATGAGTGGGTGGTGGATGGATGGATGGGTGGGTGGATGAGTGAATGGTAGATGGATAGTTGGATGGTGGGTGCATGGTTAGATGAGCAGATGGTGGATGGATGAGTAAGTGAGTAGGTGGATGGATGGGTAGATCTATGAACCTTTTGGGAAGCTACTGTGTCCATTTCCACCAGGCTTCCTCTCCTCAATCCCACACACATCCCCTTCCCTTGACTCCTAGTGCATGCCAGACTTGTCCTCTTGCTCCTCTCCCCTCAGTTGGCCCAGTTTGACAAAGCCATGAACTGTCTCAGAGGTGGGATTCCTACATAAGCAATTTGGTATTGTTGACTAATTCAGAAAAATCAGATGCCCAGTATCAGCTGTTAAGGGGACATGGTGAATGAGACAGTACAGTGGGAGAGACAGATGATGAGAGATGATTATATCTGCATTGGACCTGGGTCAGAGGGAAGCCCAGAAGTGGGGCTACAGAGAAGGGGTCCATAACCCATACGTGGGTTAGGGGTTCCCCTTAGACCTAAAGCTAGGCTCCATCATAGAGCCTCATCTTAAATAAAGTGCATATAGATGATACATAGCTAGGTGGTCAGATTTATCCTGAGCTGAAAAAATACCTGAAGAACCAAACTCTTGTGAAATCAAAACCTATTATCAGCCACAGGAGCTCAGATTTGATATCATCAGAGAAATATTTTCAAGACCGTGGGGAATGGCTGGCAGTATAATTAGCAGGAAGTGGAGCACCTCTGGCTTTCAAGGGAGGAGACAGCTTGGGCTCCAGATGCTATGGGGTCAGAATATGCTATGGGGGAGGGGTGACCCTCAAATTCCTGGCTGAGAAGGAAATACTTCACCAGCCTTGGTCTTGTGCAAATCACATACTCAAAGACCATTGTGGTTTTTTGTTGTTGTTTTTTAATTTTTTTATAGTCCCAGAAGACTCCTGATCAGAGTTCTTTGATATGATTTTAAAAAATAATTTTCAAAAGAAAAATGTTATGGATTGAATTGTGTCTTCCCACTCCCAAATTCATAGTGGGCATCTACTGAAGCCCCAACTCTCAGTACCTCAAAAAGTGACCTTATTTAGAGACAGGAACTTTGCAGATGTAATCAAGTAAAATGAAGTCATTAGGGTGGGCCCTAATCCAATAGGTCTAGTGTCCTTTTAAGAAAAGGAAATTTGGGCACAGACATAGAGGGAAGACAATGTGAAGAAACATAGAGAGAAGACAGCCATTTACAAGCCAAGGAGAGAGGACTGGCACACAGCCTCCCTTAACAGAAGCAATCCCATGACACCTTTATTTTGAAATTCTGGCTTCCAGAACTGAAGCAACGAATTTCTATTGTTTAAGGCCCCCATCTGGGGTATTTTGTTACAGTGGGCCCAGGAAACTAATACAGACAATTAATAACAACTCTTCTTTAGATCAAGAAAAAAGGACTCCATCCGTGTCTTTTCTAATCATTGACAAATTCAAGTATTTCACAGGTCAGTTTATTTTCTCTATGATAGCATATATGTTGTATGCATATTATATGTATGATGTGGTACAAGACAGAGCATAACTGTGCATTTAAGGTTCTTGAGGGGACTGGTGGTGTGTTAGGCACGGGTTCAGCTTAATTTTACAAATATCAGTTGATCCTGCCATGTGCCAGGTGCTGGCCTAAAAACTAAGAAAATATAGTTCCTGCTTTCAAGGAACTTACAATCCGGTAGAAAAAGCACAAGGGTATAAATAATTATATCTGAGAGCGATAGTGCAGTGATTAAAATGTGTACACACTGAAAGGTAATGGCGGGGGGGTGGTGGAAAAGTGACTAACTCAAGGAAAGGGGCTGGTCAGAGGTGGCTTGTCTGAGGGAGGTGGGGATGGGGCTGTAGTTGGAGCTGAGTTAAACCTGCAATCTTCTTCTTGAGTTTACAAACCACAGAGACCTACAAACCTATGAATCAATGAAATAGGTTGATATATGCCATCAGTCTGAATATGTTTTCAGAAGCTGAAAACTCATTTGTGTATCACTGCAGTTTTGTTTATAATAGCAAAAAAAAAAAAAAAAGGAAGCACCCCAAATCTTTATACACACACACATATAAAGATACATACATACATATATATGTTTATTTTTGAGAGAGAGATGGAGAGAGAGCAGGGGAGGGACAGAGAGAGAGAGAGAAAGGTAGTCACAGAATCCGAGGTAGGCTCCAGGCTCTGAGCTGTCAGCACAGAGCCTAATGCAGGGCTTAAACTCATGAGCTGTAAGGTCATGACCTGAGCCGAAGTTGGATGCTTAACGAACTGAGCCATCCAGGTGCCCCTTTTATATATATATACATTTTAACGTTTATTTTGTGTGTGTGTGTGTGAGAGAGAGAGAGAGGGAGAGAGAGAGAGAGAGAGAGAGAGAGAGCATGTGCGCGCGCAAGTGGGGGAGGGCAGAGAGATTGAGACAGAATCTTGGAGCTCTAGACTCCAAGCTGTCATCACAGAGCTCGATGCAGGGCCCAGACTCGTGAACTGCAAGATCATGACCTGAGCCAATGTCAGACGTTTAACTAACTGAGCCACCCAGGTGCCACCCCCCCCTTTTTTTTAATGTTTATTTATTTTTGAGAGACTGAGTGCAAGAGAGACCTGGGCATGGGTGGGCAGAGAGAGATGGAGATAGAGGATCTGAAGCAAGCTCTGTGCTGATAGCAGGGCTTGAACTCAAGAACTATGAGATCATGACCTGAGCCAAAGGAGGGTGCTTAACCGACTGAGCCATTCAGGTTCCCTGGAAGCATCCCAGATCTTTAATAGACAGTGTTAGGTGAATTATAATATATTCATATAATGGTCACACTATGGAAAATTACACAACTGTTAAAAAATGAGGTAGTTTTATATATACCATCATGGAAAGATCTCCAAGAGGTATTGTTAAGTGAACAAATTAAATGTTAGAACAATGCACATAGTATGATACCATTTATGTTATAAACATGAGGATATATGCATAGTTACTTATGTTAGTGAATGTATAGAAAGAATTCTGGCAGAATGCATAAAAATCGGTAACATTAGTAGCCTGGCAAGATGGAGGAGGAGATACAGGGATATGGTATATATATGCATATATTCATTTAATCTTTTACAACAAAAGAGTTTTTAAGGCAAAACAAACAAACTTTCAAAACATCCCTTGTATGAATGTCTAGTCCACCTCTAGGCTTGAGGCCCTGGGGCCCTGGGAATCTGCTCTGTATGTCTGAGCCGACTAGCAGGGAACTCACCTCCCACCCTTTGTCCCCATGCTCTGTCCACCTGGCCAACATGTCCATTTACACAGTGGCCTTGCCCCAGAGTCATGTGCATGTTGTTTACTTTGCTACACTTGTACTTAAGAGCGTTGGGTTCAATGCAGGCAGAGCTGGCTTCAAATCCCAAATTTTTTGCTCACTGTCTGTGTGGCCTTGCAAAAACTACCCTAACCCTCTGAGTCTCAGTTCTCCCACCACAGGATGATCGTGAGAAGTAAATAAAGCAATTCCTAATAAGGGCTGAATAAATCACAGTTTTGAAAAGATAAATAACTGAAATCAGCTGATGATGATATTTAACAGATCCCCACTAAAATCAAACCAGCCCCAGCTTACCCTTACCTGTGGAGAGTCTACCTCATCATAAGAGACTGTACTTCACCAGTTTTAGTGAAAAATTATATCAAATCAAACCAAAGGGAAATGAACAACAGAATTTAAATATCTGATCAAGAGGGCTCATTTTCAGTAAATCAGGGTCCACCTTCTTCCTGTGTATTCTTCGTCTTCACCTCCCACAACACACATATGCCTTAAAACCAAAAGATTGTACAAACCTGTTCCCATGGGAAGAAAACCCAATATGACACTATCCAAATGTGCAAATTTGCTGTATCTTTTATCAGAGCATTCATCAAGAAGTTTCTTTAAACTGATGTATGCCCTATAGCATTTAGCATATATTTATAGAATAAATGCAAATACTAAATATTTATTCAGTCATGGTGTTATTAAAAATAATAGCATCATTTGCAGCTACCCAGAATCTGAGTATGCTTCCTATTTCAGGGAATTCTCTCATTCTGTGGGTTTGGGGAAGAAGCAGGAAACTTCCTACACCTACAGAAAGCTGAAAAAAGGCAGATATTTTCCATTCCATTCCCTGGCAGCCAGGGCTCTGATCTGTATGTTGGGCTCAGCCATTCAGATGCCTCCATCTGGAACTTTCATTCTGGAGCAAGTGGCACAAAGACAGGGGGATGCCCGAGATGGTCACAGCCACACAATCTGGGTGTCTGGCAGCAGTAGTGCCAACCACCGGTCACAGCCAGACAGATCCAGAGGCAAGGCTGGGCTATGTTCTCAGCTGCCCAGTCTACCTTGGTTCCTGCCCATTTTTCACGCCTGGTTCTCTAGCCTTCCTGTTGATTCTGTAAGCCACCCAATATCCTTTCAGTAACTTCCTATTTTCTTTACGTTAACCAGAGTCAGTGCCTATTTATTTGTAACCAAGAGCCCTGACCGGAACTAATCACTGCAAATTAGTGAGCAACTACGAGCTAGGAATTATTCTAAGCTCTTTACAAGGAGTATCTTGCTTAAACTTCATAACAGCCCTATGAGAATGGAACCTGTTATTCCCATTTGACAAATGAGAACATTGAGGCTTGCTAAGGTTAAGTACCTTATTCAAGGTCAACACTTAGAAAAGAGGCAGAGGGGGCTGCCTGGGTGGCTCAGTCAGTTAAGTGGCCGACTTCAGCTCAGGTCATGATCTCACCATTCATGAATTTGAGCCCTGCATTGGGTTCTGTGCTGACAGCTTGGAGCCTGGAGCTGGGAGCCTGCTTTGGATTCTGTCTCCCACTCTCTCTAGCCCTTCCCTTCTTGCACTCTGTCTCTCAAAACTGAATAAAAGTTTTAAAAAAATTTAAAAAGAAAAAGAAAACAGGCAGAGAGTCAGGATTCAAATCCATCTGAGAAACTCTTCCTTCCTCTTAGCTCCCAAGTATTTGTAGATCAGTTTACTGGTTACTCAAAGTATCTTATAGATTGTTTCATGTAATCCTCACAAGTCCTTGGAGTTGGAATTTTGGAATTTTTAATTCCTATTTTACAAATGACGAAACTGAGACTCAGAAGGATTAAACACGACTGGCCCAAATATTTATCATAAGCCTTAACACTGCGCATACCCTCTGATCCAACAATTCCAGGTCTGAGCATTTATCCCAAGGAAAGAATCAGATGTATGATCAAAGATTGTTCATTGGGATGTAATTTATTACAAGGAAATATTAAACACCATCCTTAAGGTCCAACAGTCAGGAAACAGCCAAACAAATTGGGGCATCACTATGATGGAGCACTGAGTGATCACTGAAAAACAGACTGTAGAAGCAGATGAGGGGTTGCCTAAACCCAGGGGTAACATGAGGGCTGACTTCAAAACAGTGTTCATGAACTTTGGGGAATGATAGAAATGTTTTAAATCTTGACTTGGTAATGGTTACACCAGTGTATACAATTGTCAAAACTCATCAAACTATACTCTTAAAATAGGGGCACTTATTGTACATAAATTATACCTCAATAATTTTTTTCAAAAAAATCCTACCATAGAAACAATCTTTTATCAAAGACAACATTCACAAAATATTAAGTGAAAAAGTTTATAAAACAATATTTAGAGTGTATTTATTTCCATGTGTGCAAAATTAGAGAGAAAAGAAGGAAGTATACCAGAAGAACAATAGTGGTTATCACTGATTGGTAGAAATTATGGATAATTTAGACCTTCTTTACACTCTTCTGTATTCTTTAGTGATCAGAAGAAACAAATACTGAAAAAATTTAGTGACTTGTCATACATCACGTAAGTATTAAATAGAGAAGAGGCTAGAAATTACGACTTTGCAGCCAAGTTAATTGTACTGTGCCTCAGAGTTTCTGCTCTGTACCAGGAATTGCTATAATGAACACTTTGGAAAATTGCCTATAAAACACGTTCTTGCCTGTGAGGAACTTGAACTCTGCACAGAAGGGTAACGAGGGAGTGATTACATCTGGTTAGGGAATCAAGAGAGGCTTCATAGAGGTGGATTCTATGATGAGCCAAAAAGGATGAGTGGGGCTATAACAGGCAGAGACGAGGGAGGGAAGGCGAGACAGTGACATGCCTGCGGGAACACAGAGGCTTCAGTCTAGACTGAGAAAGTCGTGTGGAGGGTGGTGCTGGGTGATGAGGATAGAGGGAAAACTGGAGGTACACTGGGAGGGGCCCTTGAATAAGGCCTGAAATTGGGTCCAACAAACTGCTTCACAGACAACAAGTCAGAGGTATCCACAGGTCAGCAGTGCTTAATCTCTGTTCCCAACAGAGAACCTCTGAGTTATAATGTGAATCTATGAGAATAAAAACAGTTAAGTACTGAGAAATCCAATGTAGGGCTACTTTGGGGGGACACATAAGATGACTATGCCTGTGCCATAGCTGGTACAGACATTCAGGGCACCTAGAGTCACCTGTGATGACTCAACTACCTCTCCCTCACTGTACCGTGGGGACCCCAAGGGCTAAACCAGGAGTTTATTGGGTTTTATAGTTCTGGTGCCCAAGACAATGTGTACCTGGGACTGGTACAGACTGGAAGGTCAGCAAATGGCTATGGAATAAATGAGCAAGACGTTTATATCTTCTTAAAAAGTTTTTATTTTTTTGAGAGAGAGAGAACATGAGCAGTAGGGGGAGGGCAGAGAGAGAGAGAGAGAGGGAGAGAGAGAGAGAGAGGGAGAGAGAGAGAGAGAGAGAGAGAGAGAGAGAGAGAGAGAGAGAGAGAGAGAGAGAGAGAGAGAGAGAGAGAGAGAGAATCCCTAGCAGGCTCCATGCTCAGTGCAGAGCCCAACACAGAGCTCAATCTCACAACTAGGAGATCATGACCTAAGCCAAAATCAAGAGTCAGAAGCTCAACCAACTAAGCCACACAGGGGTCCTGTAATACATTTACACCTTAAAAAGAAATCTTGGAGAGGAGGTATGTATGGCGTAATGATTAAGAGCATAGACTCTGGAAGCAGATTGCTTAGCTTTGAATCCAGGTATTGCTACTTACTGGCTATATAGCCTTGGGAAAGTTATTTAACCCCTCTGTGCTTTGGCTTTCTGTTTCTATAAAATGAGATCACGAAAGTAGCTGCCTCCTAGGGTTGTTGTGGGGATTAAATGATTTAATAGATGGAAAGCACTTAGAACTATACCTAGCACAGAGTAAACTCTATATAAAGTGTTAGAAATTATAAGAGATCTTGCTAGTCCAACCTCCTTTAGAGATAAGGAAGTTGAAGTCCAAAGAGAGGGTAGTTACTTGTTCAAGGTCATAAAAGAAGTTAAAAGTGGAACTGAGTGTTCTCTGCCTCTGTGAATCAATAACTGTCTGGAATAAAAGGACTTACTGGTTGGCTTCTTCCCATGTGCCTGGCACTGTCCTAGATCCTCTCTGGGGAACATGTTTCCAGCCTTTGGGTTGGGATGAAAAGATGTATACACAGGAAACAACTTGAGACCAGTGCAATGCAATAGGATGCATGTCTAACCAGGCAGCTGGAGAAAACTGGGGCCTCCTGGAAGAAGTAGGATTTCAACCTGGGATTTATAGGGTGAAGAAATAATTAGAACAGTAGCTTTTCATGTTTTTTGGGTGAAGGTTGACTAGGAAACATTAGACACCCCTTCTCCACTGACTCTCCCTCCACATTACAGCAAAAAGGACAAGCCCTTTGGAATTAGACAATCTAGATTGAAAGCCTGGCCCCTTTGCTTCTCAGCTAAGCGATTTTGTAATAGCACTTGCTGTCTCTGAGCTTTAGTGTCTTAATCTATAAAATGGGGGTAAAAATACCCTTTTCACAGGGTTATTGTGGGGCCAAAGGAGCTAGTATATGAGAGACACCAGATGATCCAATAAAATCAATTGCTCCCCCCACCTACTTTTTTTGGCCCTCTTCTCTGGCCTACAAGATTGAGGAGTCTTTTACTACTTCTGTAATGAGGGACAGGCTGGATGCTGCAGTCAGAGAAAAAATCAAATTAAATCATTGGAAGAGTTTAAATTATCTTCCCCTAAGTCCTGAGACAAGGGTTTTTTCTTTCTTTCTTTTTTTTTTTTTTTGGTGGGGGGCTGGCAGAGGGAGGGAAATGTCAGGTATGAGAATGGAGGAAACATAAGACCTTAGAAAAGGCTGTGGTGAGGACACAGAGGAAAAGCCCAGAAAGGGAGAGGTAGGCACTGACGACATTAGGTATGGCCAGCCTCAAGCAGGATGTCAGCTTTCCCTTGGTGGAAAGGGAGGATACCAACATGTGTCGAGCATGACTAAGTGCCAGTTATTGTGCTAGATGCCGGGGAGACAGCCTTCAACTATGCATGACTCTTACCCGAAGAAGCTCCAGTCTTTTGGTAAACATTTGCATGAAAATAAAGTATTATAATCCAATATAATTTAAATGAGAACCAGAGAGATAGCACAGAAGACAGCATGATTGATGCTACGAGGAGGTCACGTGGAAGGTGGGTCCTGGAGGATGAATAGGAGATCATTTCATGGAGGCAATCTATGGAAGGGAGAATGATGTAAGGTTCACCACTGCTGGAGTTAAAAGGGTTTGAGAGATGAGGCTGGAGAGGGAAGGAGGGTCTAGATGATGATGGATCATGTTAGCCTTTATCCTAGAATGATGAGGGCTAAGGAAGGATTTTAAATGGATGGAGAACTCTGTTCAGTTTGTCAGTTAGAAAGACCCTTCTGGTAGCAGAATGTGAGGTGCATTGGAATGAGGACAAACCTGGAGGCAGGATGCCAGTGAAGACACAATTTCTATGGCCCAGGAGATAAAACAAGGGTCTGAACCAGGAAACCAAGTGACCACCTTCTCCCAAGCTCCTCACAACCACATGCCATCTTGTCCTCTTCGAAATCACAGCATGCATTCCCTCACTCATGGCCCTGTGACCCTGCCATGTGTTGGGACTATCTGTCTATTTGTCATCCCTCCACTGCCAGGTTGGGAGCACTTTTCCCTGTTAGCAACCCTGGGCCTAAGAGCTGGCTCACAGTTGGCACTGATGAGTTCTGAGGGTCATGGGGTTTGGGAAGAAGGGCATGAGGTGAATGCAGCATGTGGTCCAGTTCATGAGCCAAATAAGACCTCCAGGCCGTCTGCTCACTTCCCCTTCTGTATTTGTCCTTAATCAAACTGTGCAAAGAAATGTTTTAACTGACTTCTGTATTGTTTTGTGAATCAACAAAAGAGTCTTGCAGTGTTTACCAACCAGAGCTTTAAGGAAATAAAGTATAATCAGGGGAGGAAAGGCCAGCTGGTGGTAGCTGGAGTTTGCCTGCACGGTTGTTTGTTTCTCCTCTAACAGAAAAGTCAATCGTGGTTTGTAGCCTAGGGCATTTTCCAGAGGTGAATTTGCTCAGACACAAACACACTTGTAGGCAGAAGTATTTTCTCCCTCCCTCTTCCATGACTTTCCCTTTGCTGCCTTCTGCTGCATCTGCGTGGGCACAGATAAGGTGGTTGCAGGTTAACTAGGGCTGAAAAGTTGTTATCACCTGACATTTGTGCCAACAGCGTATGTAAAACAAGCTGATTCCAGCAAGCACATGTCCCAGGCAGGAGACGGCCCACTGCTGTCATCTTCCAGGCGCCATTGAGCTGCGTGCTGCCAAGGGCCAAGAATGAGGCAGTGCCGAGGGCTGGGGCTGTGTGGGGCATTGGAAGGAGCTGCCTTTGACGAGGGCTGGGACATGTGGGCAGAGGAGTCAGGCAAGAAAGGATTGTGAGTCCCGGGCAGCACCTGTTCCC
Source organism: Hyaena hyaena (assembly GCF_003009895.1). NCBI lineage: Eukaryota > Metazoa > Chordata > Mammalia > Carnivora > Hyaenidae > Hyaena > Hyaena hyaena. Next base: position 4,031,041 of record NW_024080707.1, on the reverse strand, counting down.
AGGGAGTAAATAATACTTGGCCCCTGTGTCATAACGCCTGCCTGTCGCCCAGCAGGCATCCCGTTCATGCTTCATTGTGGGCCGCCAGCCTCACACCATGCTGCTGGTTTAAAATGTGCTTTGGAAAAGACCGCAGAAGTCCTGATGGCTTCTGCTCAGCTGAGTGTCCCTCCCCAACTCTCAGTTCACAGCTGCTGTCCAACTGCAGGGCTCATAGGGTGGGCCAGCCAAGTATTTGGATCTGGTGTCCCCAGTTCTGGAGAGAGGCGAGGGGATGGGGGCAGAGAGCCTGAGACAGCACTCGGCTGTGGTCCCAGGAGGACAGGTGTTGGTGGCTAAGTCTCATCTCATTCCCCCACCCTTCCTCTCTTCCTCCCTCTCGCCTCTCTGTTTACAGTCTATTCACAGGACGATATTTGAAGTATTCAAAACATGGACATCACAGCCCAGGACTGAATGCCAGGCCCCTTGTGCGGAAGGAGAATTAGTCCATTTAGAGACAAGGAAGACTAATCAGTCTGTTTGGGAATGAATCAGAACCCAGCAATTACTCTGTTGTGAAAGGACATCATTTATTGGCTGAAGTAATAGAGCAGTGGTTAAGAACTTGGGTACTGAGGGCAAACAGGCCTGGATTAAAATTCCAGCTCAGCCAAAGTGAGCAGCAAAACTATGTCTGGGTAAATTTCTATGTCCCTGTTTGTTGGGTGACCAACTCATTCAGGTTTGCCCTGGATTTTCCAAGTCCTGGGAACCCCCTTGTCTTGGATACATGCAGAAGATTACAATCTTAGCTTCTCCACTGTAAACAAGCCCCTGACGATGTTGTTACACTGCCTGGCATACAGTGAGTGCTCTGCTAAGTAAGCTAGTGTGATGCCCTTTTGAGGACCCAAAAGTGTTGGGGTCCTCAAGTCACCTGGGACCCTGCTCGAGTACAAAAGACACGGCCACAAACATACCTGTCGCTGAGCAAGTATGGCGGCATTTATGAGTGGAGATAATCCTGTTAAGTAGCTAGTGTTATCTCTCTCTACATCTCTGAGGGATAGGACTTGCCAAATGTTAATAGCTAGAAAAGGAAGGACAATAATCTTGAGCCCAGCTCTCCTACATCAAGCCCTGAGTTCTGGCCTAGACCATTCCACTTCCCTTGAGGTAATTCCTTCTACATCTTGAGTACTGCAATAAGCCTTTGCTCAAACTGTTCCCTCTTCTGGAATGCCCCTTCCTCACTGCCATGGCCTTTCAGCTCTCCATCTCTTCACCTGGCAAGTTCCTACTCTCCTTGGGTATCTAATTCAGGCATCACTTCTAGATGTTTCTATTCTCTTACCACCCCTTATCTATTTCTGCTGCTATATCTCCCTCATACTATTGTAATAATTTACTAATGGACTCTCTCTGTAAGCTTCTTGAAAGGACTGTTTCTCTCTTTCTACCTCTCCCAGAGCCAAACAGTCCTGACACATACCAGGTGCTCCAAGAATGTTGTGGAGCTGAAAGTATAACATGATTGTTTTTGACTTGATAATAGATATGATTACTTGAGTGCTTATGATGTGTCAGGCACTATGTTGAGCACATATATTCTCTCATTTAATCCTCGAACAAACTCATGAGGTCTAAGGACAGATAGGAAAACAAGGCACAGAGGGCCTAAATATCCTGTCCAAGGTCACACAGCCAATAAGCAGCGGATCCAAAATTTGAGTCCAGATCTGCCTACCATGCTATTAACCACTGGGCTCTTCTAATATCACCAGTGCCTAACTCAGTTCCCTGCTCACACTGGGCACTTGGTACCAAATGACAAACTGAAGGGATGGTATGGGGTAGGGACCAGCAAGTTTTCCACAGGAAGTGCAGCAGGAGACACAGATTCATTGCATTTGGGTCCTCACAGGGCAGCTGTGGTGTGTTTTCAGGAGCTGCCAGCTCCCTGGGCTGGCACTAAAAGCTCTTCCTAATTCCTAATTCCAGCCCTAATTCCAGGGCTAATTTTCACCCTCATACCTTCCCGGCCTTTGTCATTCTCCCAGGGCAAGGTGAGGTCTGAGAAAGCTGAGGAATGCAGCTGAATTGTCTTCAACAAATTCTTTTGTTGATAAGACATGGGGGAGTTTCCAGACACTTTCCTATGACTATTCCAGCTAAGAACATTGAGCTAAGCTACAATGACTCAGCCCATGGAAAACCAGGGCTGCGAAAGTTTCCCAGGAAGTCAGGTTGCTGTACGTGTCTTTCTCCAGCCAGGGCAGGAAATCACAGGCAGCCCGGCATCCTTGGAGCCTCCCTGTGGGGGAGGTGGGCAGGAGGGTCTGAAGAAGGAGCACTGTCACTCAGGGAAGAGAGGCTAGTTCTGAAAGTGTGTGTCTCCCCTTCCCTCCCATGACTTCTCATCTAGACGAAACCTAGGGATGGGCTTAGAGGATGGGTCCTGTGTTAGAGTCCTAGCAGTGAGTCATTAGCCAGAAATGCAGCCTGTCTGGGCTTCAGAGTCCTCTCTGCAGAATGGGGACGGGAAACATGTCTACTTTATAGGGCTCATATGAGATTAAAAGAATTAAGGTCTACATGGTGCTGAGAAATTAGCACATCTAGTAGATGCTTGAGAATAGTGGCTCATATTGTGTGAGTGAAGGAAAGGAAAACTGTTGAGGAGGGACCCCAGCACCGGGGTGGCCAAGATTCTAGCCAATCCCTCATTGCTCAAGGGCCGAGCAAGTCTACTTGCTGTGCCATTGTGACTGCTCCCGGGCTGAACAGCACGTACGGTGTTCCCCTGACCAGCAGCTCCCAAAGTGTGTTTTCTGCAGGCTGGTATCTGCAGGAAGGACTGGTTCAGCTTGAGCCCATTGTGTTTACAGCACGTGTGTTTTGCCTTGGCAAGCTGGAAGTGCATGACCCCACAACATTATCTGCAGGGGCCCTTTTCTCCAGAGGTCAGGCAGAGTCTGCTTTCTTACCCAAAGAGGGCCTTGGCTTGGAGAAATTTCTTTTGCACACATTGCATGAGGGCTCATGAGCTCCATAGTCTCAGCTGTGTCCCCTTCCTATCTTACCTCCTCTTCCCCGTTCTTGGGCAGAATCTGGGGTAAATGAAAATTTATGCTCCAAGGGAAAAAAGATGTGTAATGTCTTAGATAATATCTTTTCCTCTCTGACTTTGAAGTGTGTCAGAGAAAAGCCAAATGGCCTAAAATTGATAATAAGTACTCTTTTAGTGTGGTTTTATCTTCTTGTCAAGTCAACAAGTATCTATTAAGTTGTAACTGTTAGAATACCAGGGCTGTGAAGCCTGGTCAGAAAGTCCTGTGGAGCTGACTTAACAGTCAAGAAATGAAAGTCTCAAGAGAAGAAGTGACATTCTGAAGATTATTAGCCAGCTTGGGTGGGGGATGGGGCGAATTTAAATCCAAGACTCTGATCTTTGTCCTAACTCTCTCTCTTCCTTCTCCTCCTAATGGCCACCCCGTGGTGTCACTGGTATGGTGCTGGGCAATGTAATAGCACCAAGAATTAAGGGTAACACCTTCCGCCTTTGAGGGGCTTTCAGTGTAGTAGAGAAATGAGCAGATTAAACAATGAGCAGATGATCCTTAATAACATGCTCGGGAGAGGGAACAAAGGGTTTCATGCAAACCTGACCACATCCTGGCTTCATATCCTGCTAAAGCCCCACCCTCCATCCTCTGTGGGACCTGGGGCATGTTACTGAACCTCCTAAAGCCCCAGTTTCCTCATCTATAAGACCACCTTACTTACCAGGCTTACTAAGAAAGCATTCAGAATAGAGCCTAGCACACTAGGTGCTCAATAAGTGGAAGCAAAAAATAAGTCCAACCTTACGAAATGCTCCCCCTTCCTCTTATACTTCTCTATGCCTACCCTGTCATTTGCAATGTGGACTTACATCTGTTTTCCCCTTCAGGCCTCATAAGAGCTTTCAAAAACAACTAGGGAGGATTCTGAATAAATATTCATTGAATAAATGGCTACATGGGTGGGTCAATAATAAAACTAACAAACACAGAACACTATGATGTGCCCAGGATTGTTCTACATACTTTACTTGTTCTATTTAACTTATATATTACGTGCATTATATTTCCACAACTCTATGAACTGGGTACTATTGTCATCCTCATTTACAGATAAGGAAACAGAGTCCAGAAGATATTAAATATCTTGCCTAATGTCATAGGTAGTATGTAACTTAGCTCAGATGAAGCCAGTTCAGCTGGCTTCAGAGTTTGGGCTCCTCCCCAGAACACTGCACTCACTGACTGACTTTGACTGATTGAATGAATAATGAATGAATGACTATGGAGGCCAGCTCTCTTTTTCACAGATACTGAAGCTGAGGCTGACAGTATAAATGACTGGCCCAAGGTCATACAGTTGACTTAACAGTAAGACTTAACAGTAAGTAACAGGATTCTACTTCCCTGCCACCTTTGAAGTTGATGTAGCCTTCTGACTTATTTTACCCGATCAAATGTGGGTAGAAATTGCATATAGGACTTTTGGATAGAAGCTTTAAGAACTTGCCACATTTCTTAGAAGCACATGTTGAAATGAAGCCTCTATCTGCCTAAGTCACTGAGTGACTAAAATGAGAATAGTCCACCTGCCTACCAATGATAGCATTAAGTGAGAGGTAAGTTTTTTATTATGTTAAGCCACTGAGATCTAGGAAGGTTTTGTTATCACAGCAGAACTTGGGTTCTCCTGACTGAGACAGGTAGAAATAAGAATGAGAGCCCAAGTAATCGAATGCCTCATACAACTTTTGTTGTATTACCTTGTCCCAGTCAACAATAGATACTCATGAGTCTACCTACCAATGACTTCTCCCCCTCACCCACTGGACTATTCTTGGATTGAATGAACTGGATTATTTATGGCATGAAAGGAAGACAGCTGCAGAATTCCAGCCCCCGATGGAAGGTTTTAGACAGACATGGACAGCTTGGCTCTGCTGATTTGATATACCAGATACCTACCCCCCTTCCCAAAAGTGTGCTTTGTATCAATTTGTCTTAGTGAATAGAACATTGTCAAGAGAGTGAGCTTTTCCATAAAGTATTGAGATTAACAGCAGTACGTCCTAAAGATGTGAAGTCAAGTTTAATTGACCAGATATACATTTGACTTATTTTTTTAAAGCTTGTAATAAGGTTTAAGAATAATTAGTTACATAACTTAACAGGCTTATTACTTTCTATTTGGCAAATGCATTAAAAATGAAACAATTGATATTGGCATCAAAAATGTTCAACTGATTTTTCAACAACATTTTTTATTGGTTAAATGAATCTACTAGAGTTTTAAAAAAGTAGTTTCTATATGTAGAGAGTATCATTTAAATTTATATTATATTTAACTAATGAAAGAAGATTATATAAAAGAAAAGGATCTAGATTTTAAATACTGCTTTTTCATTAAAAGAAATCAATATATGTAAGTTTTTGGTGACACACACCACAAAGTTAATAGTGTCTAGGTCTAGATCAACTTTATATTCACCCTTACTTATATATTTTTGCATCCTCTAAGTTTTATGTATAGAATTTATATTTTTAATATCATCTGGATTTTTCCATAGACTATACTTACAGTCAAAGAGCCCAATCAAGTTTTTCTAAGTTATGGTAAAGTTAGGTTTCCTTTCCTGGGATTGGCTGGCTAACTTTGGGGTCACTGTAGTCCAACTTGAAAGTGAACCTGAGCCCACGTGTGTTGTTTGATGAGGGCAGACCCAGAATGTGACCATGTGGGACTGGATGAGACCCTGGACACATTGGGTATAGCCTCTCCAGCTCAATGAGACGGGAACTGAGGCCCACAGAGCTAGTGAGTGAACAAAAACTAGAACCCAAGTTTTTATGATGTCAAAGTTCATATACCTTCCAGCACTCCCCAATTCTGAGGGGGTTGTAAGCCCCTGATTTGCATTATTGTACTAGATGCTCTGCTGAAACATAGGTAGACATAATGAAATTCCCATATTCTAGTACCATTTGCCAATTGCAGTGCACTTTACCATTAAAGCATTTAAAGATGCATTATCTCGGGGTGCCTGGGTGGCTCAGTCAGTTAAGTAACTGACTCCTGGTGTTGGTTCAGGTCATGATCTCATGGTTTGTGAGTTTGAGCCTTGTGTCAGGCTCTGCTTTGGCAGCGTGTGGAGCCTGCTCCAGATTCTGTCTCTCTCTCCCTCTCTCTGCCCTTCCCCTGCTCACTGTCTTTCTCCCTGTCTCAAAATAAACAAATAAACTTAAAAACTTAAAAAAATAAAACGAAAATGTGTTATCTCACTTAAACCTATAATAACCCTGTGGGACACAAAGGACAGTTGGCACCAAAACTCTGTTCTCTTGTTTCCTTGGCCCCTCTTTCTGCATCAGCATGCTCCCTCGCCTTCATATATTCGGTGTGAAAAACCATACCTTGGTGCCTCTGTTTCTTAACTATACGCTTTAGGGCAAATGACTTGAACTCCCTGAACTTGAGTTCCCTCTTGTGTAAAGTGAGCAAAATAATGTAAGTTTTCCAGATGATCAAAGGCAATTATACAGGTAGGATACAGGGCCAGGTTTGTTTCCACGCTGCAGGACACCAGGCCATCCCACCTGCAGATGCGTTAGTTCAACGAATACTTTCATAGCATGCCCCTTCTATTCTCTTCTATAGAGTCTTCTCTATGTCATGGGCTGGTGCCCTCTGCCTCACCAAACCCTGCCCCTCCGACACAGTGTCACTTCCTCTGAGAAGGGTTCCCTGGTTCCTTTAGCCAAACCAAGTGCTCCCACTTTTGAATCCCTATTAAAATTATGGTTCTTGCCACACTTTCTTGTACTTTTGGCTGATGTCACTAACTGGGTGACTGCCTTCTCTTTTCATTGTGCCACACTGGTCAAGAATCTTTTATAACAGACAAAGCTGGATCTTTAACTCAGGCTTTCAAATATTTTTGGCATCTATATATCTACCTGTCTATCCATCCTTATATATATATATATATATATATATACACATCCTATATAATGTGTATATATGTATATCATATATACATGTGTGTGTATACATACATATATATTTTTGATAACTCAGCTCTTGTTTTTGCTCCATTAGAAGAATAGATCAAGACTGGAAGATTCTGCTTTTCTTTCCTAGCTTTGAAAGACAAAGATAAATGTGAACACTAAACAGGGACAGAGGGAGGTATGCTTGGGAGTGGAGGAAGGGGACAAGAATGGATAACTACATGATCTCATTTAACCCTCAGAACAACCCTGTTATGAGGTCTACTTTACAGATGAGGAAAGTGATGCCTGGAAATGTTAAGTGCCACATCCAAGGTCGCAGAGGCAGATTAGATAGATCTCTAGCTTGGGCTGTTCTGAAGTTGGTGCCTTTTTTTTTTTTTTTTTTTTTTTACAAAATCAGGCTGTGTCCCCCTTGCCAGCTGTGGGGTAATGGTTAGGTACACACAGTCTGAGCCAGACTCCTATTGTTGAATGCTGGTCCTGCCACTTGCTTGCCATATGACCTTTGGGTAAGTTACCTAATTCTATGCCTCAGCTTCATCATCAATAAAATGGGATTGATACAGAGAGAATGATCACTTCAGGAAAAGGTTATGAACATGATCCCCAGCAAGTGAAGCACTTGGAAAATTCCTGGCACAGTTAGGGCTCTGTCGGCATGAGCAATGGTTGTGGGGTGTCCCATGAAGGGAGCACTGGCCTTGAGCAGCGCTCAACAGGTCCAGGAGGAGCCCACTTCCTCCGCACCTAACATCTCCTTTGTGCCCCTTCCCCAAGCCCAGGCCCAGGCAGGGCCCCAGCTGCTCAGGTCATCACAGCATCCGTCCCCATCCTTCCTGCAGGTGATTTCAGCTAGGGCACAAGCGGAGTTTTGAAACTGGAAATACATCTTGAGGAAAACCAGGGAGAGTAAAACTTTTCAATATGCTCCATGTTACCAATTTCTTCTCTTGGGCTTGCAGTTCACACAGCAGCAGCTTTGGTTTCTGCTTCATTTCATATCTCCCTTCATCCCCAACATGGTTAGGAAAATGCCCAGGATCACAGAACTTCTAAATGAAGGAGCTGGGATCTGAACTCAAACCACCTCCCTGTTTAACTCCTACCCCACAGGACATCCCCGTGTCGTTATGGAATATGCCTCGAGGACAAACATCACCTCCCACCAGACTTCACGTTGTGGCCTGGCCGGCACCTAGTGGCTTGCTCATAATAGATCATCAGTACCCACTGACAGACTTGCCTGACAACAATATATGTTGTAATCTCTTCTCTTCAGAGGTGTTTATGCCAGGGTTGAACTGAAGAAAGGTTAAAATATTCATTCATTCATTCATCCATTCACTTATTCATCGAACTTGTACTGAATGACTAATCAGGGCCAGACTCCAAACTAAGTGCTAGAGGAATAAAAACACATAAGACCAGATCCCTGCACTCTAGCTGTCTAGAGTCCATGTGGGAGTGGGGGTGGGGGCAGTGCAGGGATTCTCAACCCTGCAGGTATGTTTTCATCTGCTGGGGAGCTTTGAAAAAAATACTGATGCCTGGGCCTCACCTCCTGTGTTTCTGATTTAGTTGTTCTTTTTTTTTTTTTTTAATTTTTTTTCCAATGTTTTATTTATTTTTAGGAAAGAGAAAGACAGCATGAGCAGGGGAGGGTCAGAGACAGAGGGAGTCACAGACTGAAACAGGCTCCAGGCTCTGAGCTGGCAGTCAGCACAGAGCCCGACGTGGGGCTCGAACCCACGAACCTCGAGATCATGACCTGAGCGAAAGTTGGACGCTTAACCGACTAAGTCACCCAGGCGCCCCTCTGATTTAGTTGTTCTAAATCAGAACAAGTTTTGTTTGTAGATTTTTTAAAAAATAATAAACTTTTCATTTTAGAACAGGTTTAGGTTTATAGAATTCTTTGATGGTTGTAGAGAGAGTTCCTGTCTACACCATACCTAATTTCCCCTACAATTAACATCTTATATCAGTATGGCACATTTGCCAAAATTAATGGACCAATATTGATGTGTTTTATTAACTGAAGTTAATACTTTATTTAAATTTCCACACTTTTTCTCTAATGTCCTTTTCCTGTCCCAAGATCCCATCCAGTATACCACATTACACTTAGTTATCTTGTGTCCTTAGGCTTCCCTGGTCTCTGACAGTTTCTTGGGTTTGGTTATCTGGTCTTTTAAAAAGTTATTTAGATTCTAATACACAGTTAGGGTTTAGGACTTCTGGTCTGGGGTCCAAAGCATGGAAATGCTAGAGACAGGCTGTCTGGGTTCAGACTCTGGCTGGGCTACTTAATAGCTATGTGACCTTGGTACAGTAAGTAAGCCTATGGGGCCTCCGTTTTCTCATATGCAAAATGGGGATATCAATAGTATCTACCCCATTAATTTGTGAAGGCTTAATGAGGCTAATGTTTGTCACTTTTTTACATCACAGCACCAGAGAAAATACGACCATAGCTATATATATGTTGTATACGACACAAGCTATGGTGGCATAAATGGAAGAAATTACTCACAGCCAAGAATTAGAGAACCAAAAATCTGAGTCACCTGTAGCTCTGGGAATGCCATTTTAGGAAGTTCTGGGTTGACACATGTGGAGGTACTTAGATGTAGAATCTATACCTGCATCAGTATGAGCCCTTCATCAATATTTTCCATAAAGAGAGGAGGAGATAGACCCATGAAGAGCAGGGAGCATCACAGACCTGGAGACTGATAGTGGCAAAGCAAGAGCAGGTACTTGAGGGGCGCATTTGTCCATTTGTGTCTTTCCAAAGAGAATGTGCACAGTCTCTGTGGTGGAAGGAACATGTCCCCAAGTCCTGACAGACTCTGAGTGACCATCTACAGACAAAGCCCAAGGCACCTCGTAATACCATGAGGCACAAGAGCAGCCAGGCTGCTGACACAGGAAGAATGCAGAGCCACTGGCAAATTGAGCGCGGGCATTTGGAAACTGAAGGCTCAAGATTTCTTGTCAGGAGCCTCTAAGGCGAATCCCTCCAGCAGCTACTGCCTCTCTGGCGCCACCATCTGGTATCTGCTGGGTGGTTCGCGGTTGGCAGAACCTGTCAAAATTGGTACGAAAAAAAAAAAGTTTCCAATGCCTTTTTATTTTTTGAGAAATTGAAGGCTTGTATACATTAACTAAAATCAACTTCTAGGGAAGAAAGTTAAAAAAAAAGTCACAATAGAAAAAATGCTAACACTCTCCAGGCCATAGCAGAACCCAGAGAATATATTCATACAACCAAAAAAATTCTAGGCACGTCATAACTGACCTGTTGATACAAAATGATATTAAATTTGCAATTCGTGGTTCTTGGTGTTGAAGTTCATAGGATGAGCTAGCAATCCTTCAAGGCTTGAGCTGAATTCCATGAGGAGTTATTTGGCTTTTGAATCAGGTTTTCCTTGTTTAAGAGGTCACAGCAGCAACAGCACCCACCTTCTGCCCACTTCTTTATTGGCCTGGTGAGCCTGCCCTACAGCTTCACCTACTCTGGAGCTGGCGACCGTGGCGTGTGCAGCAGCTTGCAGTCACCAACCTCCAGCAACATTCCCGGAATCTTTCCAGCCAGCTCTGAATGAGATGTTTGGATAAGTGAGAGCACACTTTCCTCGCAGCAAGTGCTTCTGTTTTTGAGAACGCACTGTAGCCAAAATGAAGGTGTGTTTTGGGGGGCCCCTGCCCCGAGGTATGCACCCCAGCCTGTGATGCCTGCAGAGGCTGAAGGATGAAGGTAGTGGCCACTGCAGGCATGTTTGCATGGTGTAAAGACACTGGCCATTTGATTCCTGCCAAGTTTTGTTTCCTCAAAACTGATCTGGGGATCAAGTTCCAGATTTCAGTGTTAAGTACATCTTCAGTAACAGAAAGTCTTTCATCCCCCCACTTGCTAGGTATGTATTTCTTGTATTTCTTGAGGAATTAGAGATGTGAACCATTGTTAGCTCGAGATGGTTCTCTCTGCAATTTGTCCACAGATGTGTCAGCACCATCCCTACCAGACAGTCCTTGCATCTTTAAGACCCAGAGAGATTCATGGATGATTTAGAAATAAGAATAAATGCTGATGTGCAGAAAAGTCTTTTCGCTGTTAAGAGCATTTGTGTTCCTCAGCTTATAGTGAAGTGTGTAAATGGCAAGAGTTTCATAGATGACAGATCAGGGTTCAAATCTTAGCCCTACTATGGGACTATGGGTAAATTACTTAACTTCCCTGGGCTTCCATTCCCTCTTCTATAAAATCAGGATAAAAATGCCATCCTCCAAGTGTTGCGTTGCAAGGATTAAGAAGAACAGTAAGTGCTAAGCTTAACACCTGACACGTGGTAAAATCTCAGTCAAGGAGGGCTAGGACTATGATGATTCCCATGGCAACTTTGTAAGGCAGGGCAGGCCTGCGTAACAGCTCAAGAAGTTAGAGCCCAGAGACAGGAGTGACTGATCCATGTGAGTGGCAGAGCCCACTGGGCTCAAGCTCTGATTCTATAGGCACTGGGGGCCTGGGGCCCTTTCCTCACACCATATATACGGTGCCTGTTGTCCATGCCAAGTCTGCAGACACTCAGCTGAGACAGAGAGCTCAGGGATGGAGAAACAGCCACATCAGAGGGAGCCAAATCTGGGAGTTGGGAACCCACCAGATAGGCATGGGTGGGTGCACAGAGCTCAGGAGCCTCAGAGCTTGGGTCTGTGGCAGCGAGGGCCAGAGAGGTATGTGAGGCCGAGGTCCTTGGCATGAGAGGACAGATGGCCTAATAAGCAGCCAGTGAAGCCTGACTCGGAGTGCCACCATGACATGAGAGGCCAGAGGCTGGACACTAGAAGACATGAAAAACTCAGACAGAAATAGAGGAAAACCTCATCAAGAGCCCCCAAGGTAGTATTAACTGAGGATGGCATCTGCCTTTTTGGAATCGGCAAGTGAAAACAGTCTATGATAAAGTCAGTTAAGATACTCCTTTAGGATTCCTTCTAACGACAAAAAAAGTGTCTTTCCTTAGCAAACCAAGCAATATTCCCTTCGTCTCCAAATTCAAGTCAAATTCTTCCAAGCCTAACAGTTAAGTTAAATTAGCTGGGAGAAATAGGACTTAATCAGATTGATCTAGGCTGCTCTGATGTCCATGTGATTCATCTATGTGATGTCCATGTAACCAGAATCTCTTTAAGTTTGTCTTCAGAGAACCAGGACTCAAGGAATCTTAGAATGAAAGGTCATGCAGCTCAAATTTCCCTCCAGGGCATGAAGGTAGATACTGGAACATCTCTGGGGACGAGGAGCTTGCTCCCAACCAGGGCAGCCCCTTACATATATGGACAACTCTGAATTTTAGAAAATGTTTCCTTGTTTGATCGTCAGGATTCCTTCAGTTGCCAGTGACAGAAAAGCCCAGTTGAAATTCATTACCAAAAAATAAAAAACTAAGGGATATATCATGTGGCAGACTCTTGATGTACCAACCAGATGCCCCTCTAAAGAAGGACAGTTAGCACCAGCTGCTGGAGAGGTGGCTGCCAGCAACCTTTAACCCTCAATTCCTTCAGGGATCGCTTTGCTGCCTCAGCCTTTCTTGGGGTGACTTACTTATTGAGTAATCAGTGCCGGAGTATAGACGTCTGGGTCATCTCCACCCAACTCTTGTAATTCTGGAAGGACATTCTAGCTCAGGGCTCCTCCTGGGCGGGGCTAAAGCTGTTGTAAGGCCTGTGTTCGGCTTGAGTCCAACTTCTGCAACTTCTGCTCCCTTCTCTTCCTCCAGTGTTCTTCCCCAGTATACTTCCTAATAAAATCCTGTACCCCAGACTCCATCTCAGAGTCCAGTTCCCAGGGAACAATATCCTGGCATACTGGCTCACTGACTGAAAGAGCTAGAGGACATGAGGCACAGCTGTTTCCAGGGCTCAGAATGAAGGAGTTGGGGCATAGTGTTACCCCTTCTCTTAGCCGTGTGCTCCTTTGTGTTGATTTCACCTTCAGATATATGCACTCGTCAACCCGGTGGGGGAGAAGGTTTTTACCAGCGTCTTCATAGACACTCAAAATGTACTTCTCATTGATCTAAGTCACAAGCTCATTCTTAGACCAACCATTGTGATCAGAGAAGATGGGGTATGCTGACTATCCTAGGCCAGGGCCATAAGAACACTTAGATGAAGGGAAAGACTCACCCCACCACAATGACCGTGTTGGCCAAGAGTAAAGGGAGGTGGATGTTCTCTGAATAAGATGTGGGTTCTGTGATAAGAAAAGCAGACACCATGCAGGCGATCCCACAAAGTTCTAGCCCAGTGTTTCTACATGGGCCTCAGTCCCCATGTTGTTCCTATCCATGGGGCCACATGATGCCTACATCTCATTCCTCTTCCACCAGATTGCGCTTCATGTATCTAAAGAGTTCCATTCCACCCCACCTCCAGTGTGCTCCCCCCAATTCCCAATCTTTCATCTTCTCCTATGGCTTGGCCCTGAGCCCTCTCACCTGGCACAGCATTTTCTTCTAAAAAACAATCTACCTTTTGTCTTTAGTTTCAAAGTGTTCTACCCAGGTTGAAATACCAGGCCCTTAGGAAAGTACAAGATAATCACCTCTCTCCTCCATACTCTACTTCTCTTAGTGGAGTCCAGAAATCAAAATAATGGGCTTTTATTGGTGGACAAAAAATGGACTTGTACCAATGTCAGCTCTCTGCTTGCAAAACACCCTATTTGCTGCATGCATTTATTTGCTAAGTTGCTTTCCAAGTGCTGGGGCTGTTGCCTATCACCTCACTTACAGCTGTGCAGTTAGGGTTCTTTATAACAATGTTCTGTATAACAAATTACAATCCTATATGTAGTGATGGGATGTCAGAGCTCATGTTACCTTGATGCTGTGTGTAGGTGTATAAAAATCACATAAGTGAGAAAAAGAACTAGATCTGAATCTTGGATTCAAGACCTGAGCTCCAACTTCTCGAGAGGTAGGACCTTTGCAGTCACTTAACTGCTTAATCTCTATTTCATCACATCTAAAGTGAGTTAAAAATAGCTACCTTATGTGAGGTGGATGTATCAAAGTCAAATATATTCTTTGGAAAGTATGTGAATGGGTGTATGTACACAGTATATAACACTTTATATTATAAACTGTTTTTCTTACCATACACAAATGTTACAGTATAAACTGTTTTTCTTACTGTAGGTCAAAGTTTAAAAAATCTGAAAAAAGAAACAAACCACTACTCCACACCATGTCCTCCAAAGTGCCCAGGTCTATGTTTGTCTTATTCATTATTGTGCACACAGACACACACACACACACACACACACATACACACCACTGAAACAAAACTCATTCATTACACATGAATAGGTAAAAAAATAAAGTAGCGAATGTGAGTTTATTACTGTTACTATTCAAATACAATAGAGAATACACCCCCCCCCCAAATAAAGATTACAAAACCTAAGTGTACTGGTCATGACCCATTACATTGATTTCACATTCCATCAGTGATTGCAGCTCAGTCTCAAAAACATGGGTCTGGTACAAGAGGCAGATGAGCAGATAATGATTCCAACAGAGTATAAATGCTGCCCTAAGGAAACTACCTCTACCATATGGAAGCCCAAAGGAGGGTGGCCAGTGGAGACCCAGAAGGTTGGACGGCTCCCTAGAGAAAGTTGCATTTAAGCTGAAGTTGAAGGATGAATAGGGTTTGCAGAGGTTGGGGGTGAAAGAAGCCTGGACAAGCTTGGAGAGCCATTAGCAGAAGGATCTGTCTGTGCAGAGAGAAAACAAACCCCTGGCCTCTTGCCACACAGTACAAGGGAAGGCAAAAATACTTGGGGCAATAACTTGGTTTCAGTTATTTCCTGCCTAAAATATCACAGTGAGAAGAGGTTGTTGAGTTGAATCATTACAAGATAAAAACACAAAACCATCCTTACAAAAATATATGTATTTTTTACAAAAATACTAAGTATACAAACACATAGGTACACCCAAGGAAACAAAAAAAAAAATACTTCAAAATTCTTAAGAAAGATACAAAGAAGGGAATTATGACCAAGATATTTGATAGGTGGGATGAAGTTCAAGGTTATTCTCTCACACTTCCTTAGGGAGTACTAAATCAGGCATAATTTATCTAATTGCTCACGCTTACTTTTAATCTCAGTGGAAATGAGACTGCTTAAATTGCAAAGGTGATAAAGCTTTGAAAAACGTAGACAGGTGTGGTTCCTGGCTCCAGAGAGTTCCCCTTCTCCTTGTGCCTGCCATTCTAAGCATTACTCACACCTGCAGATGAGGCAGGGCCTCCGGCTGCAGCTCCCAAGTGGAGCCAGGGCAGGGCTGGCTCCTATAAAAAGCAGCTCAACCACAGACCAACCACCTTCCAGCTGACTCTGCCCCCACACTCCACTTTCTGGCACTCTGATAATTGGGCCTCTGATTGACCTATTTCCTGATTCTGGTCCATCTCCCTCATGCCAGGACCTGGCTCCTGCACCTCACCCCCTTTGGCGTGGCATTTCAGCAAAGGTTTTTCCTTCCCCACTTGGCTGCAGCCTCTGCTTCCACTCTTTCCTCTCTGCATAATCCTGCACACCTGCAACCCCAAAGGTGCTAAGAAACCAGATAGATGATCTGAGAAGGGGCACACATGGTCATATATTTTTTTGGATTCATTAAGAAAGCCCACAGGGGTCCAAAGGGTGCAGAATAGATTAACTCTGGGGGGCAAAGGAAAGGGAGCTAGGGTCAGGAAAGCAGCAGGTCAGCTCAGAAAGAGGGAAAGAGGGACAAATAATGAGAAGGCTCAGGCATCTGACAGGCAACATGAAGATGGAGGGTTCCGAGTGAGCAGCTGAAGTGAAGAATGGAAGAAGCTCATGAAACAAAGTTCTTTCCTACATTGAAGTTTTACTGCGTTAAGCTCCAGCTAGCCTGGCCTTCTGATTCCTCCAACACAACTCCTTCCTATGATGTGTAGTCCCCTTGGCTGCAGCAGGTTATCTCCCCACCTGGCTCCTCCTTACTCATCCTACAAAGTCACCTTATGAGCTCCCTGTTTGGGGAGGCCTCCCCAGGCCAAGTCCCCTATTATAAACTCTCACCCCACCTTCTTTTCCTTAGTAACTCCCATCTGACCATTATACCATATTGGATACACCATGATTTAAGATCTCCCTTCTCATTAGACTATAAGGTCAGAGATCATATTTAGCTTAACTTTCTGCTGTGCTTGATAGCCCCTAGACCTTTTACTTTGAGCCAATATGTCACAGCTTCATTCTCTGGGAAGTGGACTCCAAGATGGAGTTTATGGGGAGGGATATTTATTAAAAAGCATCATAGGGATGAACATTTGAATAAAGAATAGGAAAGGAACAGAAAACGTAGCAGAGGACTCAAGCCAAATGTAGGCCTGATGATGACAGCTTCAAATGGAGCCAGGAGGTACTCTGGACTTCAGAGTTATTGGACCTGCACAGAGTTGACAGGTATTAATACTCAGGCATTGATGACTCATTAACTGTGGGTCACCTTAGGAAGGGATAGGACCTTGGGCAAGGTGAATGAGCAGCAAAGCCATCCCTGAAGGAGTTGACAGTTAAAGGTTGTCTGCTGACTGTGGTGGAATTGAATTAGAAATTAAGACTTTCAGAGGGGGCTCAAGATGGCTGTGTAGGAAGACTTTAAATTTCACCTCCTCCCATGGACACAGCCAACTTACAGCTACGTATGGAAAAATTTTCTCCTGAAAAGAATCTGAGAACTAGATGGATAGCATCTTCACAAAAAAAAGACTAAAGAGGTGTGTGTTCAGAAGAGTAGGAGAGGCAGAGACATGACCTTGCCCAGGACCCTATCCCAGATTCAGTGACCCCACAATCAGGAGAAATCCCCAAAATATGGAACTCTCCCTTGAGGAGTGGGGGATTGTGCCCCACATGAGACACCAATCCTGGGGGCCAGCACCAGAAAGACCAGCCCCAAAACATCTAGCTTTGAAAATCAATGAGGACTAGGACCAGAAGAACCATAGAACTATGGGGAATGGAGATCCAGCTCTTGAAGATCTTGCATACAAGCCCACTTACCGTGAGACCCAGCACAAGAGCAACAAATTGCAAAGCACCTAGATATAAACAAGGGGGACCCACTTACTAATTTTAAAGCTGCTACTGGAGAGACAGGAAACCACAGGGACTGTATCCAGGGATGAAAGTGCTGGAAGATACCATTTTTACAATCTCATCCTAACTTGTTGGTGGGAGCAAACAGGTGCCATTTTTGGTGCCCTTCCTCTAAACTGCTAGCTCCAGAGGCCATACTCTGTTCACCCTGTGCCATATCCTGGATGGAAAAATGCCCCACGCCACATCCTACTGGAGCAGATGAGCCACAGATGGACCAGAAAAATGCTCAGAGCCCTGGCCATCCCACACAGCAACTTAACTAAAACCAGGCCAGATGAGTGTCATGAGCCCCACCTTCTCTGCACAGCATCCACAGCCCAGTCACACTTGCAGACACACACAGACCACATGAAGGATGCCCAGAGAGTGCCTTGCTCTGTTGGTCATGGGAGATTTCACTTCTGGGCCACATAGAGCAGCCCCTACACAAGACCACTCTTAAGACCAAGAGAGGTATCCATTTTGCCAAATACATACAAACTCAGAGAGATAGGCAAAATGAAGAGATAGAGGAATATGCTCCAAACAAAAGAACAAGCAAACCCCTAGAAAAAGATTTTAATGGAGATAAGCAACCTACCTGAGTTCAAAGTAATAGTAATAAAGATGCTTACCAATTTCAGGAGAAGAATGAATAAACACAGCAAGAACATCAACAAAGATAAAACAGTAAAAGGTACCAAATGAAAGTTATAACTGAAGTGAAAAAAAATACACTAGAGGGGCTCAAGAGCAGAATGGCTAAAATAGAAGCACAAATCAGCAAGATGGGTGATAAAGCATTGGAAAAGCAAGATAGAGCAGCAAAATGAAAAAAAAATTTAAGACCTGAGGATACCTTAAGGAACCTCTAGGAATCAAATGGAATAACATTTGTAATATACAGGTCCCATAAAGAGAAGAGAGAAAGAAGGGAATAGAAAAGTTATTGGAAAAAGTAAAAGCCAAAAAATGTCCCAAATCTAGGGAAGGAAACAGACACCTAGACCCAGAAAGCCTAGAGAGTTCTAAATAAGATGAACCCAAAGAGAAACATACTGAGACACAATTATAATCAAAATGGTAAAAGTTAAGCATAAAAAGATAATCTTCAAAGCAGCAAGAGAAAAGCAACATATTACATACAAAGGGAAAACCCATAAGGATATCAGATTTTTCTTAGAAACTTCTTAGAAACTTTGAAAGCCAAAGGGAGTGGCAGGATATATTCAAAGTATTGAAGGAGAAAAACTGCCAACCAAGAATTCTCCACCCAACAAGGTTATCATTCAGAATTGGAGGAGAGACCAACTTGACAATAAACTATTTGTAAAAATAAATAAATAAATAAAGTCAGTTTATAATCAATGTCAAAAAAAAATTGGAGGAGAGATTAAGAATTTTCCAGCTAAGTAAAAGCTAAAGAAATTACTAATCCCTAAACTGGCTTTATAAGAAATGTTAATGGGACGTCTCTAAGCAAAAAATAAAAGGCACTAATTAATAATAAGAAAACATGTAAAAGTAAAATCTCACTGGAAAAGGTAAATAAATAATAAAGGTAGCGTATCAACCACTTATCAAGCAAGTGTGAAGAGTAAAAGACAAAAGTAGAATTCATTGACACTTTGTAATTAGTTAAGGGATACATAAAATAAGGGATACATCAAAAATATAAAATGTGTGTGAGGGATAAAAATATAAAATTCTGACATATGTTCAAAATTAAGTTACTGGTTAACATATAAAAACCTATTATATACAAAAGATGTTGTATGTGAACCTCACAATAATCACAAAGAAAAAAATTATAATAAATATACAAAAGAAAGGAATCTAACACTAAAGACAACAAACTACAAGAGTAAAAGAAAAAAAAAAGAGAGGAACTACATACTCAGCCAGAAAATAGTTAACAAAATAGAAATAAATACACATTTATTGATCATCACTTTAAATGTAAATGGAATAAATGCTCCAATCAAAAGACATAGGGAGGCTGAATGGATTAAAACGAGTAAGACCTGGGGCGCCTGGGTGGTTCAGTCAGTTCAGCGGTTAAGTGTCTGATTTTGGCTCAGGTCATGATCTCACCATTCGTGGGTTCGAGCCCTGCATCGGGCTCTGTGCTAACAGCTAGCTCAAAGCCTGGAGACTGCTTCAGATTCTGTCTCCCTCTCTCTCTGACCCTCCCCTGTTCATGCTCTCTCTCTCTCTCTCTCAGAAATAAAACATAAAAAAAAATTAAAATAAATAAGAGCCTTCTATGTGCTGCCTATAGAGTCACTTCACACCTAAAGATGCCCACAGAATGAAAGTAAAAGTATGGACAAAATATATGCCATGCAAGGAAATAAAAATGAAGATGGAAGAGCAATGCCATGTCAGAAAAAAATTGACTTTAAAACAGACTGCAACAAAAGACAAAGAAAAGTATTATATAACAGTAAAGGACTCAGTCCAACAAGAAGACACAACAATTTCAAACATTTATGCACCCAACATAGAAGCACCTATATATAAAGCAAATATTAACAGGAATAAAGGGAGAAATAGACAGCAATATGACAATAGGGGACTTTATTGCACTACTTACATCAATGAATAGATTATTCAGACAGAAAAATAAGAAAACATTGGCCTTAAACAACACATTAGACAAAATGGACCTAGTAGATATATACAGAATATTTTATCCAGAAACAGCAGAATATACATTATTTTCAAATGTGCATAAACATGATCCAGGATAGATTGCATGTTAGACCACAAAACTAATCTTAATAAGTTTAAAAAGAATGAAATCATATCAAGCATCTTTCCGGACCATGACAGTATAAAACTAGAAATCAATTACAAGAAGAAAACTGAGAAAAAAATACCAATACACAGAGACTAAACAACATGCTATTAAAAAACCAAGGAGCCAGTAAAGAAAGCAAAGAGAAAAGCAAACAGAAAAATACTTTGAGAAAAATGAAAATGGAAACACAGTGTTCGAAAACCTTTGTGATACAGTAAAAGCAGATTTAAAAGGGAAGTTAATAGAAATACAGGTCTACCCCAAGAAACAAGAAAAATCTCAAACAATCTAACTTTACCTTTAAAGAAACTAGAAAAAGAAGAACAAAGATTCCATTAGCAGATAGAAGAAAATAAAGATCAGAGCAGAAATAAATGAAATATACACCAAATAAATTAGAGACCAAGCTCAATGGAACACAGATCTGGTTCTATGAAAAAGACAAACAAAAATTGACAAATCTTTAGCTAGACCCATCAAGAACAGAAGGGAGAACCCAAATAAAATCAAAGAGGAGAAATTAGGATGGATACCACAGAAATACAAAGGATCATAAGAGAATTCGAAGAATAGTTATACACCAACAAATTAGGTGACTTAGAAGAAATGGATAAATTCTCAGAAACATGCAATATTTCAAGACTAAATCATGAAAAATGAAAAATATGAAGAGATCCATTACTAACATTGAAAGTGAATAAGTAATCAAAACCTCCAAACAAACAAAAGTCTAGGTTTGGATGAATTTACAGATAAATTCTACCAAACATTTAAAGAGTTAAAACCTATACTTCTCAATTATTCTAATAAGTTGAAGAGGAAGTAACAATTCCAACTTCATTTTACAAAGTTGGCATCATCTTGATACCAAAACCACACAAAGCCACTAGAAGAAAAAGAAAATCTCAGGCCAACAGCCCTGATGAATGTAGGTGGAAAAATCCTCAGTGAAAGACTGGCAAACAAAATTCAGCAATGCATCGAAAGAATCATACACTATAACCGAATGGAATTCATTCCAGAGATGCAAGAATAGTTTAACATCTGTAAAATTAATCAACATGGTAGACTACATTAACAAAATAAAGGATAAAATTAATCTGACCATTTCAATAAATACAGAAAAAGCATTTGACAAAACTCAACATTCATTTATAATCAAAATTCTCAACAAGGTGGTGGTATAGAAGAAACAGGTCTCAACCTAACAAAGGCTATATGTGACACACTCACACACCTAACATCATACTCAATGGTGAAGAGCTAAAAGCTTTTCTTCTAAGACCAGGAGCAAGTAAGGATGCCTGCTATCCACTTTTGTTCATCATAGTGCTGAATATTCTAGCCCTAGCAATCAGACAAGGGAAAAGAAATAAAAGACAGTCTCTTCAACACGTGTTGGGAAAACTGGATAGCTACATGCAAAAGAATGAACTGGACTACCTCCTTACATCATATATAAAAATAAAATGATTAAAGACCTAAATGTTACACCTAAAACAAAAACCATAGAATTCCTTAAAGAAAAAAATAAAACATAGGCAGTAAACTCTTGGACATTGGTCTTAGCAATATTTTTGTGGCTCTGTTTCCTCAGTCAAGAGCAACAAAAGCAAAAAATAAATAATTGGGACTACATCAAACTAAAAAGCTTTGGACAGTGAAGGAAACCATCAACAAAATAAAAAGGCAATTTACTGAATGGGAGAAAATATTTTCAAAGGATTTTTTGATAGGAAGTTAATATGCAAAATATATTTAAAAACTTAAACACCAAAAAAAGCCATCTAATTAAAAAATGGGGAGGTAGCCTGGATATTCTCCCAAAGCAGACATACAGATGGCCAACAGGCACATGAAAAGATGTTCAATGTCACTAATCACCAGGGAAAAATATATCAAAACCAAAATGAGAGATCAATGGACACCTGTCAGAGTGGCTAAAATCAGAAAGACAGAAAGTAAGTGTTAGCAAGGATATGGAGAAAAGGGAAGGCTTATGCATTGTTGGTGGGAATGTAAATTGGTGAGCAACTGGAGAAAATAGTACAACGTTTCCTTAAAAATTAAAAATAAAAATATCATACAATCTAATGATTCCACTTCTGGATATTTATCTGTGGAAAACAAAAACACTAATTTGAAAATAATATTGCACCCTTATATTCATTGAAACATTATTTAATTTACTAAAGCTAAGGTATAGAAACCACCTATGTGTCCATCAATGGATGAATGTATAAAGAAGAGCCCCCCCACACACACACTACTTAACCATAAAAAAAAATAATGAAATTTGGATATTTGCAACAAGGACAGACCTAGAGAGCATTATGCTAAGTGAAATAAGTCCTATATGAAAAAACAAATACCATGTGATTTCACACATATGTTGAATCTTGAGAAACAAAACAAGTTAACGAAACAACCCAGAAACAAACTCATAAATACAGAGAACAAGCTAGTGGTTGCAGAAGGGGAGGGGAGTGGACAAAATGATTGAAGGAGATTAAGAGATACAAACTTGCAGTTACTAGATAAAAAAGTCACAGAGATGTAAAGTACAACATAGTTGATAATATTGTAGTACTACATATAGTGACAGACAGTAACTAGACTTACCATGGTGATCGTTTTGTGATGTATACAAATATTGAATTACTATGTTGTATACTTGAAATTAATATTGTATGTCAGCTATAACTCAATAAAAAATAATGAGTACCAATCATAGAGAGGCACTGTCCATACATTGTTTTATCTGCCCAATGAGTGACAGATATAAAACTGTCTCATTTATTATAGAGGAGACTGAGTTTCAGAAAATTGATGAAACTTGCTTAGAATCACAGAGCTCCAAACAGCACCAGATACAAATCCAGCTCTGCCTGAATGTAGGCTTATTGCTCAACCTTTTGCCTGAAGACTTTGGCTCAGCCCTTGCTGGGAAGTTATAAACCTAGACGCTGCAGCTGCAAAGGGGCCTTGTGGTGGCTGGGGAGATGCTACCAGGGCCAGCCAGGTATTTGAGTAAAATAAGTAAAATAAGTCACCCATAGTTCTCTGTGGCTGTGCCCTTGTGGGTGAACCCCAACCTGCTAACCTTACCTGGCCTGACTCCAGATTGCTCTCTTTGCAGAATGAATCAACTCAGCCCTCTTGACCTTGGGCTGTACTCTGACTGTAATTAACCTGGCCACAGCCATAGTGGCTCAGCCAAGAGAGCCCATAACTCTTTCTCTGGCACCCTGCCTACTCTTAGATGAATGATTTCATTGAATATAACAGGTGTAGGTGTTCTTGCTTCTATGAAAGTCGCCAAACCTTTCACTGTGTCTTCCCATGGAAAACATAAACTTGAGCTATTCCCTGCTAATTGGTAAACTCCTTCTAGGCAGGATCAAAGTCTGATTCAACTTTGATTCTGGGTACCAGTGCATTGTCTGGATAGAGAAAATGCTTAGGGTTCATTCAATAAAAAGGTAAAACCAATCCACACACAAACAATGACTAAAGCTAGAGTTGTTCAAAACTAGGACACTAACAAAAATACTAATGTGTTCCTCTATATTATTTTTTTTTATATTTTATTTATTTCTAGGAGAGAGAGAGAAAGACAGCATGAGCAGGGGAGGGTCAGAGGGAGAGGGAGACACAGACTCTGAAATAGGCTCCAGGCTCTGAGCTGGTAGTCAGCACAGAGCCCGACGTGGGGCTCGAACCCACGAACCGCGAGATCATGACCTAAGCGAAAGTCGGACGCTTAACTGACTAAGCCACCCAGGCACCCGTGTTCCTCTATATTAGAAAGACTTAGACTTAGGACATTTTTTATTCATTTAGCAAATACTTAATTGAACACTTGCTAAATATCAGGTGTTGTGGTAGGTGTTAGAAAGACATTTACTTGAGGAAAAAGAAGATACAATTCCTAACTTCATGAAGCCTACAGACTAAAAAATTAATATTGAACAAATCATTGTTCAAATCACAGCCATTATGATCAGAAGTACAGAGAGGCATGGTGTTGTGCAAAGGAACATAATTAGGTGCTAATCTGGTCCCAGGAGCTGCAGAAGATATTTAACTGGAACCTAAAAGATGAATGGGAATTAGCCAAAGAGGAAAGGCTAGAAGGAGCTCTCTCAGTCCATGACATCTAAGGACTTCGAGTAGGCTTGTGTGGCAAGATCACCAGGAGGATAGAAAAGGGGACATAGGGACAGTGAGTGACATTGATAAGGAGGGCGTAGCAGGCCATGCATGGCACTGTGAGCCAAGGCAAAGGATTTGAACTTTTCAATAAAATAAATGGGAAACCACTGACAGTGTTTAAATAGGGGAGTAATATAATTAGATTGTTTTTTATTTTTTATTAAAAAGTTTCTCAAGTTTTTAAAATTTATTTTGAGAGAGACAGAGGCAGTGTTAGTGGAGGAGGGGCAGAGAGAGGGAGGAGGAGAATCCTAAGCAGGCTCCATGCTGCCAGCGCAGAGCCAGACACAGGGCTCGAACTCACAAAACCAGGAGATCACGACCTGAGATGAAATCACAAGTCCAATGCTTAACCTACTAGGACACCTAGACATCCCAATTAGATTTTTTTAAAGTCTCCCTGGCTGCTATGTGGGAACTAGATTAGAATGGGCATGGGGGAACTAGTTAGAAGTCTTTTGTAGTCGTCCAGGTAAGACACTCTGGTATCTGGGAGCAGGGAGCTGGCAGGAGAAATCCAAAGCCATGGAGAGAGTTGGAAACTCCTCAGGAGATTACAGAATGTTCAGGGCTTGACAATTATCCAATCATATAGTGGGATGCAGGGGAGGTGAAAGGGAGAGGAGGGGTCAATGAGGACACATCCCAGATTTCATCCTTGTGTATCTAGATGGCAGGTGGTGTCATCCTCTGGATAGGAAACCAAAGAGGAGGAATGAGTTTAGGAAACAGCTGACAAATTCACTTTAAACCTGTACTGAGTCTGTGGTGCTGGGCAGATATGCAGATGGTGATGACAAGTAGGTGACTAGACACGTGGGACAGAGCTCAGAAGACAGATCTGAAAGGGCAAGTATAAATGTGGGAGTGGTCATTATATAGGTAGCATTAAAGACCATGGGAGTGGATGAGATCACTCAGGGAGAGGCCAGAGTGAAAAAGAGAAAGTTAAAATGGGCAGGAGTCAGTCTAGAATAAAGTCTTCATGACACTTGCATCATCAACAGCAAACACTTGGGCCAGAAGATCATCACGTGAGTCCAGAACTGATTCTTTCATGTAGGTATGGGATCAGCAATGAATGAAGGTCAGCCAAGTAATTTGGCAAGGCAGCCTTGGGGGTGGGGGGGCAGAGGGAAGGAATTACACTCTTACATCCTGATAACCTTGAAAGAAGTCAGTTCCCAAGAGGGGTACTACTGAAACTAGAAACTTCTCCTGGGAAAAAGTCTCCATGTCACCCTCCTTCCTGTGCCCCTCCTTACTATTTTTGCAGTATTGAAATGCTGGACTCCTACAGGGTTTTTTTTTTTTTAAGTTTTATTTATTTTAGAAAGACAAGGCTCAAGTGGGGGAGGGGCAGAGAGAGAGGGAGACACAGAATTCGAAGCAGGTTCCAGAGCTGGACACAGGGCTCGAACTCCTGAACTATGCGATCTATGACCTGAGCCAAAGTCGGATGCTTAACTGACTGAGCCACCCAGGTGCCCCAAGGATTAATTATAAAAGCTGAGGAAATTCAATTTTTCAGAGTCTGGCCCCTGAACGTCATTGCTTGCACAGAGCAGATAACCCAGGAAAGCTAGTTGGTGAAATATGAATTTACCCATATCAGCATACCATCCTGAGTGCCAAGTCTCACAGTGCCAAAACTGAGTTATGTAAGCTCAGTGGATTTTTTAAGAGCTGTTTGTCAATTTAATAGCATAAAACCAAGGAGGAGCCAGATTCTCAACTGAGGCGGTCAGGTTTATACAGTGCATGACTCAGGTACCTTTTCCCTGCAAGCTCCCTAATAAAACGCCATGGTTGACTGAAACCTATAAATATTGTATGAAGATGAGCTTGTACCTTAGAAGTGGCAGCTCCCAGAAAATAAATTGCAAGAATCTTGATACACACCTGCATATATACACATGTATATATATGTGCATATATATGTATATATGTGTATATATACATATATACATGCCTACATATTCATGCATATCTGTTTCTATGCACATACCTACGTGGATATGTAGATATATGCAAATACTTTACAGAAATGAGAAAAGCATTTGTGGGAGTGAAGCCCTAGATTCTAAGTCTAGCCTGTAACTAACCCTCCTTTGCACAATTTTCCGTCATGTTTGTGTGTTTGTGGGTGATACACATGCACATCCAAAGCAGCAAAGTATGCTTTAAGCAGTGAAAAAGGTGTGGTAAATGATTTTTTTCCCCATAAGGAGAAAATCACTTGGCTTAGTGACTGGGACAATTATTGGCAAGGAACAAGGCTTCTGAAGGAGGTTAACTCCTGAGCCAGACCTACCTAGAAGTTAACCTGAGGTTCCAGTAGCTGTGAGGTTCCAGTAGCTGGGGGGGGGGGGGGGGGGGGGAGGAAGGGGTTTTGGGGATGGCGTTCTAAGTGGAAGGGAACAGTCTGAGCAGGGATGGGAAAAGACAGTGAGGACCTTGGGAAACACCAAGCATTCACAAGAACATTAGGTCCATTTAGGAAAGAAATGGAAAATAAAAATGGACTAGCAGCTTGGGGGTAGGATCATGTCATGGAGAGTCTCCAGTTTGGGGTGAAATAATTAAGATTGCACCTGTAGGAAATGAGGGGTAGGAAGCATTTGAAAGGGTTTCCACAGGAAAGCGACAATACTAGGATGATGCTTCAGGAGGAATAATCTGCCCACAGGTGAGGAGAAGTTAGAAATGGAAACTCAGGGAGGCTGTAACACCAGGCCAGGCCAAAATGTAAAATAGTGATGCTGATGAATATCTACTGGCACAGAAAGATGTTTAGATAGATTTCTAAGCTTAAGTCAGTTGCCAATTGGATATTATATAGAATCTCACTTTTTGGTAAATATAAATACACAGACATGTAACAGGTATATCTGCAGAGAAAAATGTCTCTGCAAGAAACATGCCCAAATACAACATTGGTTATTTCTGGTTGGTAGGATTATGGAGGACTTTTATTTTTCATTTGGTTTTGTGTGTATTATTTCCTACAATGAACAATATCATGTGTTTAAAAAGGAGGCATCTATCAACCAAAAAGTCCATCAAAGTATTTTTCTAAACAATAGAATCATCTACCTTGGAGCTAGATTGTACCTCTCCCTTGATGTAATAGCCCCAAGTAAAGGTCATAATGACCTGAACGAGGGAGGAAGCCACCAGAGGACACACATTTTCCTTCTGAGGTTTCTAAGCACTGGAGAGCCACACAATCTGGTTTAGGTGAGGAATGCCAACAGTCATGAATCTAGACTTGAAATTGGACAGGTCACTGTGCCACTCACTCGCTGAGAACACCTTATTACCACAAGAGCTCTTAAGATCACCATGACCAACCATACCACTAAATGGCAGTGAAAAACCAGGCTGCAGACGTTACAGCTCAAGAGCATTCTTGCAAACTCAAAAGCACTTTTTGGTGCAGTCCTAGTTTACCCCGGCTGTGCTAGAATCACCACACACACCCAACTCCGCCCTCCTCGCGGATTCCAGTTCATCCACAGCACATAATGTAGTAAGCTCTTACCGTGCAGGCACTGCTATATGTGGGGGAGGCGTAGCAATGATCAAAACAGATTCGGTGAGTCAGACCTTTTTACATTTCATGTCCTTGAAGACGCCCGCCATGTTTTCCTTCCTTGGTACTTTTTGCTCAGCTCCTCTGGCTTCTTGAAGGTGAGTGTTTCAGTAGCTGGGGTTTTTATTGGTTCTCTGCCCTATACCCAGGACCTAGAACACCAGCATGGCCCAAACCAAAGTCTCAACAAATAATTGTTGAGTGAATGGCCTTCACCTGTGTTATGCGTTCCACAGGGATCATGCTTCCCCTAAATTTTTGCCTAGCTTATTCCTGTGATTCTCTCTTTGCTCTGCTCAAACATCACTCCCTTTGGGAAGCTTTCTGGAATTAGGCAGAGTCCTCTGTTAATTATTCTCTTGGTATCCTGTATTTCTCCTTTTAGCACTTACCATCATTGTAATTACATAATTACTTCTCCTGCTAGTACAGAAACTTCATGAAACCTGGGAGCCAGCTGGTCTTGTTTACCACCATATCCCTGGTTCCTACCACAGAACCCAGTCTGTGGGAGTCACTCAGTGAATGGTTGTCCAGTGACTGACTGACTGAAAGCATACTTACAATTTGATGACCACTGAAACGTAGCTGAAAATGGGATTATTGTTGTTGCTGTGGTTATCGATGATGACTGCGGACAGCTGGTGGCAGAGCCAATCACAGCAACCAGGCTAAGCCCGAGGGCATTTTCTGCCACCCAGTGCTGTTTCTGAGAGCAGATTCAGAAAACTGGTGGATGCACTACACTCACTAATTCATTCAATGAAAGTTTAGGTGTAGCTAGGTGAGGTACAAAGGTGACTAAAGGAGTCTTTGTTTTTGTGGGGTTTACAGTTCAGTGTGGGTAATAGTCCTAGAAAGATAAAGGCAGTGACATGTTGGAGGCTATGGGCTTTGTAGGGGTATTCTAACAAAGTACCACAAACCGAGTGGCTTAGAAATTTATTGTTTCACTGTTCTAGATGCTGGAAGTCCAAGATCAAGGTGTCAGCAGGGCCATGCTCCCTCTAGAGGCACTAGGCGAGGATGTATCCCAGGCGTCTCTCCTGGTGTCTGATGGTTTCTTTGCTCACAGCAGTGGAACTCCAGTCTTCACATGGTGTTCTCTATGTGCACATGTTTCTGTATCCAAATTTCATTTTTTTTTTTTTTAAAGAATATCATTCATACTGGACTAGGGCCCACCATAATGACCTCATTTTAACTTAATTACCTATTTCCAAATAAGGTCACATTCTGAGGTACTGAGGGTTAGGACTTCAATATAACTTTTGGTGGGGGGACACAATTTAGCCCAAAACCAAGGTGCTCTGAGAGAAGTCTGCACAGGATTCAGTGGGGGCAGCAGAAAGAAATAATCTACTCCAATGGAGGTGGGGCGTGGGGAAGGGTATAGAAAAGTTTTCTCAGAGCAGGTAAACCTTAGGCTGAGTCTTGACAGGTAAACAGGCATTCTTCCAAGGAGTGTGGGGTGCATGTGGGGCTGGGTGCAGTATAGGATGCAGAGAGGGAGGGATAAGGTAGTCAGGAAACAGACCATGAAAGGCTTGGTGTAACCAAAGTGTTGGTCCTGAGTGACCCCCAAGTCTTCCAGCCTTCCAGAAACATCCTTTTGTTCAATATTCAAATGGAAATAGCTGAAGCAGCAGTGCCATGAACGGTGGGAAGTCTGATATCTCCAAGGCTTCATGTGGTTCTGTTGGAGGTAAGACTTTTCTGGACCACTTGGCACCTCGGCTGCCCACTCCCCTGTCACTGGGTACTCATCATGGCTCTCCACCTCTTCTGCCACTGTCCATCTTCTGTATCCCCTTGATCCTTTCTGGGCACCAACTCTTTTTCCACAACTGCAGGCATGGCAAACTACTGCTGCAAGTGTGAGAGAGCAAAAGGACACAGCACAGAACAGGAAACAGCTTCTTATCAAACACTAGCCACAGTGGCCCCGACTTGCCTTGGCCACCCCCACCAAAGGAAAGTTCTTACTAGTCAACTTTTCCTTCATAGGCTCCTGTGACCACTCCTTCTCTGTCCCAACACTTAGAAGCTTTTAAGAAGACCAATGCCCCAGGGGTGCCTGGGTAGCTCCGTCAGGTAAGTGTCTGACTCTTGATTTTGGCTCAGGTCATGATTTCGGTTCAGGTCTCCTGGTTTGTGAGATGGAGCCCCACATAGAGGGCCCTGACAGTGCAGAGCCTGCTTGGGATTCTCTCTCTCCCTCTCTCATTCTCTCTCTCTCCCTTTTTCTCTCTGCCCCTCCCCCACTAATGCTCTGTGCTTTCTCTCACAAAATAAATAAATAAACATTAAAAAAATACCAATGCCCTGGACCACCTCAAACCATTTACATCAGGATCTGTGGGAGTGGGACCGGGCAGGTATACACCTTAAAGGTGCTATGTGAGTGTAGGGTGCTTCCAGAGCTGGGGATACTGCTCAGTACCTAACCATTGCTCATATCTTCCCTTCCCCATTGTCCTGGTTAACTAAGGAAAGCTCTGGTTCCTATTACCTCATTACACAGAGCAATTCCTTTTTCTGTCTTTCTGTCTCTCCCTCTCTCTCTGACTCGCTCTCACTTAGCCAGGCCTAGGCCCATTGGGGCAGCTCTTCTCCAAACAAACAAACAAATAAATCATCATGATGTGCTCCTACACAACAGAATCCTTTTTCTCTGGAATGAATCATTTGTCTTCCTTTAGAGGGAAAAAAAATCACAACTCCCAGATTTTGTTTTAAATACCATATTTCAGTGAAATGTTGTCCATATTTTAGCCTATCTGAAATTGGATGTGTATTATCCCCAATGAGGTATCATAGTTTATTTGATGACTTTTTCAGGACTTCAGATAATAATACACCTTATAATTATAAGAGGATTTCATTTGGTGAAATAGGGTGGCAATAACCTTTTTATTTCTTCTTCCACAAGGGCTAGTTTTGCCAAGGAGTTTGTATTTTATGCTGTAGGTGGTAGGGAAGGTTTGGAGTGAGGGTGTAACACTGTAAAGTTTTGCTTCCTTGAATCACTTCTTCTCATGTCCATGAGAGTAAAGGCAGGGATGCTCCTCAACTGAACTGGCATTACCAGGCCTACTTAGGAAAGGGGATCCAAACTTGGTTCCTTGAGGGCAGTAGGGAGTTCCCTGTGTTAAGGCCCAGGTGTCACTATGGTCCAGAAGCTATCCTCGGGAAAGGACAACTAGCTCTCTCCCCTGAGACCCCAGGACATTGCATTCGCTGCCTCGATGAATTCTCCCCCCACAGAACCTGCTCTCTTGCCAACTTGGAGACCCGACTTTGTTGGCATTCCCCACCAGGGTGCTTTTTACCCAGGCATCCAGGCATTAGCCAGACACACACAAGAAGCTGATAACTAAACTACAGAATTCCCATTCGTTAATTTACAAAAGAAATAAAGCCTTCAGGCAGACAGCACACGCTAGTCGCTAGTCGGGGACATCTGGCCATTCCCTCCCTGAAGGCAAATTACTGCAAAAGCTAAGTTATAATGAGAAAGCCAATGTATTTGCTTATAATGAGAAAATCAACTTTCAAGAGTACTGGAAGTTCACACTGGCCAGAACGGCTTGTTCTTTCCCTGTTGAAAAATGAATCCTGCAAACACCAAATTATCCAGGAGACGGTGCATAGGGAATTGGGGCCAGAGTGATGGTTGAGCATTAGACTTATCTCTTAGATGAACTGCCTGCAGCGCTCCCACTCACTTACAGGGGTGGCTGTGTCCAGTCAACCTCATTGCTCGGGTCGGCTTGCCAAGCTTCCTTCTTGCTTGGATGCAGAACGGGTGGACACTACCACCATTTGCCTTTGAGACTTGCCATTAAGATTCCAAGACTGGCCAGTCCCTATCTCTTACTATGTGGTCCTTCTGCCCTCTAAGTAACTGGGGCTCTATTGACTCCCTCACAATCACAACCAAATCCAGCCTCAGCTGTTCAAGAACACATTTAAACACAATCTCCTGGATTTTTCCCACAAATGGCTTATCTCAACTCTATATGTGTATTTCAGTGTTTAGCCCTTTACAGATTTATTTACAAGTCCTTTCAGGACTCCTGGATGTCACTTCTGGGCATGGAAGCTCCGGGCTTCTTCCAGGAGGGTTTGTTTCTGGGACCCAGTGAAGTAAGCTGGATTTCACATGAAAAGGAAAGGAAGACAAGAGCCAGCAGCCCAGGATATTCTCATTAGTAATCTCAGACCAGGGATGGGTTTTGTTGGGTCTTCATTGTAGGTGTCCTCCTATCAGAGGGTTACCAACACAGCCCCTGGAGCCACACAGAGCTGGTTTCCAACCCCAGCTTTGCCTTAGATACAGCACTCTATCTCTCTGACTTATCCTTAAAATGGATAACACCTGTATCTCCTGGGCACCTGGGTGGCTCAGTTGGTTAAGCATCTGACTCTTGATTTCGGCTCCAGTCATGATCTCACAGTTCATGAGACTGAGCCCCATGTTGGGCTCTGCGCTAACAGCACAGAACCTGCTTGGGATTGTCTTTCTGCCCCTCCCTTACTCGTACACATGCTCTCTCAAAAATAAATAAATAAACACTTAATTTTAAAAAGCACAACTGTATCTCCTAGGAGGATGAATAAAATAATAAGGCAACGTGCTTGGCACACAGTAGGAACCATGCCTTCCTCTTTCCCTTTTCAATTGTTTTCATTGTTGGAAACTGTCTGACAAAAGCCTTAGACCTCTGCAAAAAACTCCTCCTCTCCACTGCCCACCTTCCCCCCCAGGCATTTCTAAAACAGTGAGAGAGGCCTAGAAATTACATTTTTCTTGTCTCTTTTCTTACAACGACTTATAGACACCCAAATATCCACATCTATGTATTTATGTCTAAGATTTACTCTAAAATAATGGGATGAGAAAGTAGGCAAATGGAGAATATAGAGAACAGATTTTTGGCCATGAGTCGATAGTTGTTGAAGCTAGATGATGGATACATGGGAGGTCATTCTACTGTTCTCCGTACTTCTGTATATATTTGAAATTTTTAATATTAAAATTATTTTTAAAAGAAAAATATCTTACTGATAGGTTTCTACATGCTAGACTCTGGTCAAGGAGATAGAAATTAAAAGAAGAATAATTTTAGTTCCTGCCCATGAGGAATTCACGAGTTAGTGGAGGAGATAGGCGTGTTAATGGTCATTTCAAGCAGAGTAATGTGAGTAAACTGTACAAGCGGGCACCCAGTGGGGCATTCTGCCCAGCCTGGGAGAAGGAGGGTGACTTCCTGCTTCTGTTCTCCTCCAAGACCATGTCACTGGATTGCACAAATGCATGTGACAGACAGCAGACTGTGCAGAGAAGGACACACCTACATGAACATCATTCCAATCACTGTAGGATTCAAGACTATTTATCATCTCCTTTGAGAGCCATTTTACTCTCTCTACCTTCTAAGTTGAGGTAGGTGACTTCCTCTGAGCTATGTCTACCTCCATTAGCCTTCATCATGCTGATTAAGTTGTTGTAGTTGGTGGGCTAGGGGAGGGGGGAGAAAAGGTCCTTGACAACCTTGTATAATGCAAAACTCCCATAATTCAGCACCAACCCTGATGGAATGGCACGTGTGTCTATCTACCAACAATGGTGGTGGCCCATGTGGCAAATCTGCAAATCACCAGGTTTGTTTGCATTAAACTTAAGCAATTCAACTAATTTATAATTTGAGAAGCTTCTCATTTCCTCAATATTGGCACATAAATGGGACTCGATTACGATATTTCTACCATGCTGCTTCAAATCTGCAGTGTAATTGAAAACTGCATACAACTTGACTCATGAACTATAATGATCTGTTTCCTTCTCTCACAGGGTTCTCCTCTTCCCTGCCTCTTCTTTCCCAGTAGAGTAGAAGAAGGGAGGGAGAAAGGAAGAAAGGGTAAGATTAGACAGGAAGACTGTTTCCTCTTCCTTTTCTCCCTCCCTAGCCCTTCAATGTACAAGTTATGTTATATGAGAATCTGATATTAGTGATCATCTTTTCTGTGTTTAGCAGTAACTGACATGTAAGTGATTTTAAACTCTGCTACTGACTAGCTTCCCCACCTTGGGCTTGCCATTTCCCTTTCCAAAACCTTCATACCCTGCCTTCCCCATCTCTACTATAGGAATAGGAATAGGGATGCTAACCTGGCCTTCTAAGGGTCATGAAAGGGTCATACTAGATAATTCAGGAGAAAGCCCTTTGAACACTATAAAATGCTAGACTCACGTTAGGGGTGTTATGACTGGCTGACACAGGGCATCTATAGCCTGGCACTTCCGAGTGACTCACGGACCTCTTATTATAAGTACATCTCA
This sequence comes from Hyaena hyaena, assembly GCF_003009895.1. Taxonomy (NCBI): domain Eukaryota; kingdom Metazoa; phylum Chordata; class Mammalia; order Carnivora; family Hyaenidae; genus Hyaena; species Hyaena hyaena. The sequence continues at coordinate 3,996,832 of NW_024080707.1, read as the reverse complement.
CTAGGAGGCCCTGTGGGTCACTGAGCTAATGTTGGCAAACCACTTAGAAGAGGAGAAGGGCTTTAAAACTAGATCACTTCCGGTTAGATGACCTACAAGAGTACAAAGAGTACGTATGAACTTTTCTCTTCCTTTTAATTTTCTTTTAAAAAGTGAGACAACTCACTCTATCATTAATGCACATCACAGTGTTTGAATTAGTCAAGTGAGTGTGGAAGAGTTTTTGGGGACAGGGTTATTAAAAACATTTTTGTTGTCCTTTTTTAAAATGGGAAAATCAATGTGTGCTTGTTAAAAAATGTAAATTGTATGAAGGTTTAGAAAATCAAAGGGAAAGCCCCATTTTCGCAAATACCATCTCCACCCCTTTCCAGAGGTAGCCATTATTAAGATACATGTATAGAGCTTTCTGTGAAGACAGTCCTGTAATTTTCTGTTTTCACTTAAGCATAAATGGCAGGGGTATTTTTTTGTAATGTGGAAATTTTTGTTACTTATTTATTTGTTTTTAAATATTTTAATTTATTTTTGAAGGAGTGCAAGTGAGGGAAGGGCAGAAAGAGGGAGACAGAGGATCCAAAGTAGGCTCTGTGCTGACAGGCTGACAGCAGTAAGCCCGATGTGATCTGAAGTTGGACACTCAACCCACTGAGCCACCCAGGAGATCCAAAGGGTGGACATTTTTAAAGAAATTAAGAAGGAAACATAAATGTTCTATCGTCTGTTCATTCAAATGTGTTCCTTAAGACAAAATACAGAGTTGGGATGTTATCCTGGCCTCTAGGAGAAAATCATGTCCTGTGCACACCTTTGTCGTGTTTGTCCTCCCAAACTAGAACTTGACCTTATCGCAGCAGTGTTTCCAGGCCCTAACACCATGCCTGGCACAAATAAATGTTTGCCAAGTTAGTAACTGGATGAGCAAATTGACCATGAGCCCGCGATTCCTGCAGAAATTAATCCCTGCTGGGCCCCTGCTAGGCTGTGTGGCATGTTGCTTTCCCAGCACTTACACACATTAGGTCATTTTGTTCTCACAGCACCCTCTAATGTGTGTTGCCCTTTGTATTTCATTTTTTCATTGTTTTACAGATGGAGAAACTGAGTCCTGGTAAGATCACAGAACTGAACATACAACCCAATTTCTTTTTGTTGCCCCCAATGCCAGTCTTGCTTGGGTACAATGTCAAAGGCAAACAGAATCAGTTTAATTTCAACACAACGGAAAGCTCGTTTTGAGGCAGTGAGGGTTAATTCCCTTTCAGCTTGTGAGCCAGGAAGACCACTTTAGGTCAGCCATAGCTTAGCTGGGGAGTAAACTTTATCCAAGTCCTCTCCTTTGCAAATCCATCTTCTGCCATCTGCTGGATGAAAGCAACATTTCCTCATGGCCATTCATCAGCCATTATTATAATTTCTATCTATTACAGTGCTAGGCAATTTACATGAATCATTTCTTTTCCTCCTCCAAGCAATCCTATAAAGTAGGTCTGAGTCTTATCCCCATTTTCAGATGAGGTAATTTGAGGTTAGGTAACTCACCTATGTGAACTAGTTCCCTATGGCTACTGTGCCAAACGATCACAAACTTGGTAGCTTAAAACAATAAGAATTTATTCTCCCACAGGTATAAAGGGCACAAATCCTAAATCAAGGTGTTGGCTGGACCGTGTTCCTTCCAAAGGCTCTTGAGAAGAATTCTTCCTTGGCTCTTCCTGCCTCTGGTGACTCTAGGCATTCCTGGGTTTGTGGCCACATCCCTCCAGTCTCTGCCTCTGCCTTCATATGGCCTCTTCCTTCTTCTTCCTGTCAGTGTCTCCTCTGAGCTTCTTTTATAAGGATATTTATCATTGAATTTAGGGCCCACCAGGATAATCTAGGGTGATTTCATCCCAAGAGCCTTAACTTAATTACATCTACAAAGAACCGTTTTTCAAATAAGTTCACACTCACAGGTTCCTGGGATTAGAAGGTGGACTTATCTTTTTTTGGTGGGGGACAGGGGAGGAGGAGAAGGCACCATTCAACAAAATACCCTATGTTCCACAATTGATAAATTATAGAGCCTATGCTCTAAATCATTGCTGGGGGCTCAAGTTTGTTGCTAGTGACCTTCACCTCTGTGTCTCTTCTACCCCTCAATCCCTACTATTTTAGACAAGGACAGGCACACACACACACACACACACACACACTGAAGCTTCACACCCCGAGACTCCCACTGATGCTCACTGCAAAAGGTGACCACATGATTCATTATCCAAATGAAGACACATTTGAGAATAAAAGAGTAAAAGTGGGAGTTAACAATTACCCTGTGATAACAGGCAAACCAGGACAGTGCTGTGCACCCCTAGATATAGGGGTCCCTGCCACTGTCTCCCCAGGGCTGGCCTCTCCTGCTGGCACTCCCAGGAGTATACACCTTGTCTTCTCTGACGCCTGGCATCAGCCCCCTCCCACGGTACAACTTTGCCAGAAAGAGAGGTGATCTGGAGACTATGAGGTCCAGCAGATGCCCACTAAATGAATGCTGAACTCATTTTTTAAATGTTTAAATTTTAATTTTTTAAATGTTGGACACAGACTTTGTGCTATGAATCACTAACACTCAACCCCTACCCTTGAGGGGTGTACAGACTAGCAAGCAAGTGGGTAAATAGCCAGAAGTGCCAGAAGCACAATCCACCTGACCAGCCGGCCTCTGAGCTGCTCCCCGAAGGAGGAAGTTGCACCTGAGAAAAACCTGACTAAGTGAAAGAGGAACGGAAATGGCATGACATAGGTGTTCCAGATGTTCTACATACTTTATTTCATGCAGTCTTCACAATCCTATGATGGAGGTATGGGTTCACAGTCCATTGTCAAGACTCCCTGGGGCCAATGTGTCTTGGAATTCAGACATTTCTGGACTTTAGAGAAATAATATGTTGCAAGCACTAATTTATTATTTCTTTTGTTAAAATATATTTGTTTGGGTCAATTGATAATACTATTTATCAACTCAGAAAATTATTTATTGGGCTCTACTCTAGTGATATTTATTGAAATTTAGTATATTTTTACCTTCATAATAGACTGCATTAAATATTTTTTGGCTTTTTAAGTTTTCATTTTAATTCCAGTTGATTAACATCTGTGCTATATTAGTTTCAGGTGTACAATATAGTGATTCAACAGTTCCATACAATATCTGGTGCTTCTCATGACAAGTGCACCAAGCATTTAATATTATGTACCTGATGGTCTGGGGCTACCCCCATAACTAATACATTCATAATTCTGTAGCAAAACATGTATATTCACATTATATAAAATAAGCACAGACTATAAAAAAGGCTTATGTGAGTTGAGGGAAGGGTTTTACTGCCAAATTAATTCAGATCAATTAGATTTCACTGCCAAATGAGTTAAGAAAAGGATGCCAGTTAGCATAGCTCTTGGATTTGGGGATTTTAGATAAGACACTGTGGGGCTATATTATTTGCTCTGGTTTGCAGACAAAAAACAAAACAAAACAAAACAAAACACCTGAGGCTCAGAAAACTTGCCCAGGACACACAGTAAGTGGTGCAGGTAGGATTGGAATGTTTGTCAATCTGCCTGTCTCACCCTTAGCGTCATTCTGTTTCAATTTTGACTTTAGGTAAACAACCTGAAGTAAGCAGTCCTACCAAGCCCTGAGCTATATCCTGATTCCTAAAATAATATTGATGGGTCCAGTCCATTCATCTTTGTAGAAACACTTGAACCAAAGCTTTAAGTCATATGAACATGCATAATCTTTCTGTCTACTGATGTTTGTGACATGCCATTCTTGAGACATCTGGTAGTGTGAATAATTCTGTGGTTTCAGGCAGGGGGTGAAGTTCTAACTTGTGAACTTGGAAGGGGCTTTAATTAAAAAGTCATGCCGATGACAATACAGGCAGAGTTGCTTAGACAGCAAAACCAGACAACTCCTTTTTGTTGACCTACTTCAAACACATAGGATTACTTAACTTTGTAAAAGTAAAGTAAGGTCCCCAGGAGAGTGATCATTATTCCTAACAGCACCTTTAAAGAAATGGCCCAACTAACAGAAAATGGCCAGTCCAAGGATAATTTAAAACACTTGCTTCCTCATTGATAATGCAAGATCAGCTTCCCTGCCCTCTGCTCCCAACGCACATGGACACACACACCATACATACACCCCACACATAGCATTCATGCATCATACCACACCCACACCTCACATACACCACACACATCACACACACCACAAATATACCCCACATGCATCATATACCACACACACACACACACACACGTTCACCCACACACACATCTACACACAAACACTCCACACATCCCACCTACCACACATACCACACATCCACAGCACATAACTCCCACAAGACACATTCACATGTACATCACATACTAGACACATGCATACACACACCACACATCAGACACACACATACCACACATCACACCCCCCCACATACCACACTTTCATTACACATATCACACACACTCACCACACACACACACACACACACACACACACACACACACAATTTGCACCCTGTGGATGGTGAAATTTGGTTGAAATTGGTTGAAATTCTCCTCGTCCAGGTGGTGCAGGGCTGAAGTCTACTGCACACAGCCGGCCCCAGTTAGACTCAACAGGCCAACAATCCAGTCTTTTCAGTTTAACTACATGACTTAGCACCACTTTTTGGCTCCCTGGGGAGAGAATTCACCACAGGCCAGCAAAGATGTCAATTTTCCTTCTTCCTTACAACAAGGTTTTCACCATTGTTTTGTCTCTTGACACAACAGATGTTATGCTCAGAAAAACTCCCCGAATGAGTCAGTTTTATGTTCCTCACACTTAGCAATGAGTAAAGAAATAACAGCTTACCTGAAATAATCCAGACTTTTCCATTCAATCACACCAGTGACAATTACGATGATTGCTAACTTTATCCATTGAGAGGTTACTGTGTGTCAGGCAACTCTGAGCATGTTGTGTGATGTATCTTGGGACAATAAAAGGAATCGAATTACAGCTTTCAGAAATGTACTGTAGTATGTGCAAATAACAATAAATACTTACATAGTATTTTCATGTGCCAGGCACTGTTCTCCATGCAGGATATATACTCTTGTTGGTTTTTTTTTTTTTAATAATATTGTTTTAACTCACCCAACAACCCTATATAGTAGATACCTATGTTATGCCATTTTACATATGGGGAGTCTCAGATCTGGAAAGGCTACATAGCCTGTCAAGGTCACACAGCTAGTAAGTAGGATAGGTAGAATTATAACTGTGACCCTCAGGCTCTAAAGTCCACATTCTTTCCTGTCGCTGTGGAAATAGTCTTCCTAGGGATGCGATCTATGTCTTATTCATCCCTGCATCTGAGCCCCCAGCACTGTACCTGGTAGAGATTGATGGTTCAGAGAAGTTCAAGGAGGAAGGAAAACAGAAGTAAGAGAGGAGAGACACCAATTTCAGGGACATACCCTCGTGGAAATGAAGACCACAGCCTGTTTAGTAACCAATTACAATTACGTTTCTGAGCGAGAAAAGCTGACGGATGGATCCAGGGGGGGTTTGCTTTTGTGAGCGGTCAGACCGCCTGCTGTAAACCCACAAAGGGGAGAACCCAAGAACAGATCCTGTCAGAATCTGCTCGCAATTCCAATAGCAGGATTAAAAGGCCCTGCTCTCATCAGCGGTGCGATCTGGGGACACAGGAGCACAGTCCTTGTGCTGGGTCCATTCTCCAATTGTACAGTATTTCCTAATATTTGTAAGGAAATAGTTAAGACTTAAAGATTATAAAGATGGCACTGAGGCGGGGCCCAAGCCAGACTGTGAGGCGTGGAGAGAAGCTGAGGGAAACAACTGCTCGACTACCTCCTCAGGGCTCCAGAAAATGCCAGACTTCATTAATGTAGGAATCACATTTTCTAGGAGTTACTTGTTTGTGTCTAACTCTTCCACCAACCCAGGGGCTCCTGAGGTGCAAGGACCTTGATACTCATCCTTAGGGTGGTGTAAGTGGTTAAACACGTGGCCTGGGGAGTCAGAGTATCTGAGATAACATGAAGGCTTTATTGCTGTGTGATGTTTGGCTACTTACTTAACCTCTCTTATTTGTTAAATAGGACATAATGATAATGTTTTCCCTAAGGGGGCTTCACCAGCCTTGAGCAAAGATCTCTGGCTGCTGCCTCAAGGAGGAAGTTGTACTTGAAAAAAGGCTTACTGGGGAAAAGGAAAGGGAATGGCATTGAAGTGGGGGCTCTGCATGTACTGTTTCATAAAAGCCTGATGATTGAGTGGGAGGTTTTATAAATTGTGTGGCACAATCCCTGGTTCTCATCGCCTGTGACAAAGATTGCTGTTTCCTAGTGCCTATGCTTCACTTCTTCCCTTAGTAATAATGGTACCAAAGTTTTGGTGGGGTGTGTGCCTGGTTCTAGAAAGAAGCCTCTGGAGAAATGTAGAGAAATGGTGGGGTGCATGTGGCAAGGGGTAGGTGTCCACTTAGAGAGGTCGCTGTCAAGGTCATGATGAAAGAAATACTGAGCAATCTGTTGGTGGTGCATAAAAGTGGGGAGCCCTGGGGTGTTTCTGGAGCGGAGTCAGCCAGATTTTATGAATGACAAGATGACAGAAGGAGGCAGGTGGGAGGGAGGGGAAGAGGCTAGTGGACGCCCAGAGCCTTGGTATGGTGACTAACTAATGGTGACTTAGTAATTAACATTCACTGAAGGAGAGAATGGAGGAGGAGGAACAGCTCTGGGAGGCAGGAGATGAGTGTAGTTGAGGACACGCTGGGGCGGAGGGGCCTGGGGACATCCCATCCAGATGTCCAGCCGAGTTCTTTTTGTTCACTGCCTCTGTGGAATGGCGTTTCATCATCAATAGGAGTCCTGAAAAAGGGTTTTGCAAAGAGCACGCGAATGTTCTGTGCCTGGAAGATCAAAACAACCCGCAGAGGCAGCAACTTTCACACACGCACAGCCTGCTGCTGCCAGCCCTCAGGCGGCTCTCCCTGCCCTTCCGGTTTGCTTTCCAAGCCCACAGCTCAGCCTGGCCTCGCCCCACATTAGGCTTCCTGGGCGGGAGACAAAAGGTGTGTATCCACAGCACAGAATGACCACATCCACCCTGTCAGCAATGGTTTCTATGGAACGTTTGGTTACAGTGTGCAAGCTTTCTTTCTACTGAAGTCATTTCAGTGAAAATAGCTAACGTGGTTATGTTGCATGCACAGCTAATGATGGAGTTATTTCTTCATTGCAATTCTGTTCTCTGCAGACATTTCCCTATAATTCTATTTTGCACCAACTCCATGGGGGCTCTTTCAAGCCCCGTAAAGCCTAAAGTGCCTAAAGCAAGTGTTCTACCCAATTCAAACTGCAAGAATAAGTGGTTTTCTATCTCTGCAGGGAGCTCACAACCCTGGCAACCAAGCTCAGCACTTACCGCTTGCTAATGCCTCTTAGTACACTAAATCCTTTCTATGTAATATTTCATTTAATCCTTTGAACTTAACAATAAGGCAGGTTAAATGAGGGTCAGAGAGGGTGAGAAACTTGCCTAATGTCACATAGCTAATAAAAAGTAGAGATTGGTTTCCAATCAAACCTGTGTCACTGCAGTTCCCAATGCTTAACAGTAGGCTGCACTGTCCCTCCACCATCAGTGTAGAATGTCATCTCCCTGCTGATATGACCACACTTAACATCGCCATCATTTATTTCCAGGTTCTCTAGCTCAGTTGCCCTATTTTTCCACTTGCTGGAAGAACAGGGATTAGGCTCTCTGTTTTACCAAAAGGAATGTGTGTGGTTTCATACCATCTACCCAGTATTAGGAAAGGAAAACTCTTGGCCATGAAGAGTCAGAAGTGGTGTCTCTGGCTCTACTTGCTCTCCTGAATATGATCAGTGGGGTGATCAGTGGTAACCCGTGTCAGGATGGCTCTGGGAAATTGGCCTCTTGATGGAGTTGTCTGTGCAGGTGACCTTTACACCCGGCTAGTGGCATAATGGTCCTAAAAATGGAAAGGTTATCTATGTGGTTCTACATTGATTTACTTTTTATAAAACAAACCTTGGATAGGAGTATCCTGAGTTGCAAAGTGAAACAGAGGGAAAGGATAGGAATGTGTCGAAGAGATTTTGATAGTTCTGTTTTTCTTCTCACTGAATCACTTCTGTTTCCTCTGAGCTGCCCTTTCTCTTTGCACACCTGGATCATGGTCTTTCCTGGTAGGTGGTAGATGGTGAGCTGGTCAGGCCAGGCCAGGCCAGGCTATAGTGCTTACAGGGTTGATACATAAAGGAAGAGAGTGTTGAGATAGCACACCAGCTTTAAATGCCTCAGCCCAGAAGCAGCACATGTCATTTCAGATCAAGTCCCAGTGGCTAGAACTAGTCCCAAGAACGGGGGAAAGTAATCTCTCCCCATTCCCAGACAGGAGAGGAGAACAGGACATGGGAGCTCTGGTGACCTCCTCCCCTGAGGCTTGTCTTTCATGTCTGGTGATCCCTAGTTGTCCACATGATTGGGGACAAGGGGAGTTCTAGAAAGATGTCAAAGGTAATGGTGCAGTTGTTTATGAGGTTGTATGTGTGTGTGCGTGTTTAATCACATTAAGGTATAGTTTATATATCATAAACTTCATCCCTTTTCGGTATACAACTCAAGGACCTTTAGTAAATTTACATGCAATCAGGTAGTGCAGCAATTTCTGAATCTCCTTGAATCCCACCATTAACACATTCATAGCAACTACGTTATCAAAACCCAAAACCCATGAACAGCACCCATGACAAGACCTGGTAACCAATGTTTCCTCGAACTCCAAAGTCTGAGTAAGCAGGGTCAAGCTACCAATAAGTGCATGACTCACATGGTATCAGAAACTGTGCATATGGAAGAGTAAGAAAAGCAGAGGGACTTCTGGTACACCTGAGAACTGGAGGACCCCCAAATCACCAAAGGAATGTACTGGAAATTTCCATGGGCCATTTGGAGAAAAGCAGCAAGACTGGGATGCAGGTGGAAGGTTCCAAAGCACAGGTGAGTGCAAGGAGACTACAGGAGTTCTGACTGTGCTGGGGAGTCCAGGGGCCTGGGCCCTTTGAATTCTTAAAACTGAAAAAGCAAAGCACTCTTCCAGGGCAAAGCCCCAATCTAAGGAGAAAATGCTGGGAGTAGAATCCAAACTGAACAAGATGGAAACAACAAGGGCAAAGAAAAGGCAAAGTCAAATCAAAAGTGGGGAGTGGAGCAGAGAAGAGGAACTCAGAATGTATGATGTCATATTTTAAAGACTACTTCATGAAATCAACAGAAGGGAAGCTCAGAACCGTGGACATAGAAAAGTTCTCTGTTGTTACTGTTTCCTCCTGAATGTAGAAGAAAATTCATTTCATTAAAAAAGGAGTCATAAAAGGGATGGCTGCGTGGCTCAGTCAGTTAAGCGTCTGACTCTTGATTTTGGATCAGATCATGATCTCACAATTTGTGAGATCAAGTCCCAATAGTGCAGAGCCTGTTGGGATTCTCTCTGCCCCTCCCTCATGCACTCGTTCTCTCTCAAGATAAATAAACATTAAAAACAATTTTTTTAAAGGAGTCATAGGATAAGATTGTAGTCCAATACCAACAATGTTATTAAGTGAAAATAAGAATAAAAAGCAGAAAGATATCACTACAGACAATGAAAGAATGCCAAAAAAAGCTATAAAACAAAAATGTAATAAATGTAAATAAGTGGAAAATATATTTCAAACTGAACTAAAAAAATAGAAACTATGAAAGACAACATAAATTACAATGAGAAAAATTCAAAACTGGAATGATTCAGGAAAAGGCAGATTTGAAAAGAGAAATGAAAAATTCAAAGGAGAATTGAAAATAAAAGAAAAATGATTTCATAAATCAAGGCCAAACAATGAATAAACCATATGAAAAATGTCTTGAGAGAAAGAATATGGAAAATGGGAAAAGTTTTTAACACCAAGAAATAATGAAGAGATTAAAAGGGCTTGAAGGAAGGTGACAAATATAGAAAATATATAAAGAATATTCAATATACATGAGTCCCCAAAGAAGAAAACCAAAGAATTAAAAAAATTACTAAAAACTAAAATTAAAAAAATTCTCGAAATTAAAAAAAACAAACAAAGCACTATGTATTGGATGGACATATTGTATATATTGGAAAAATCAGTCCTCAACAGCTCCACTCTGAAACCACTGGGCTTTAGAAAAAAAGAAAGGAAAAAAAATTCTCTGTGCAACCAGTCAAAAACAAGAGGTATTTTACAAGAGGAAGAAAATCAGATTGTCATTAGACTTTCAACATCAATGCTTCATGCCAGAAATCAGTGGAGTGAGTTACTCAGGATACTCAAAGAAAATGTGAGCCAAGAATTTTAATTCCAATTTAAATTGATCTTTGAATATATAGGCAAGGAGCACACTGCCTTGAACAGGGCAAGAGCTTGGAAAACAGTACCTCTTAGAGTCTTTTCTGAGGAATCAGAAGAAACTTCTGGAAACTAAGTAGCTCAGGAGACAGCTATGCTGAATTAATTTCAGCTAACAACGAAAGATGAATGAAGGGATTAAAATATTATCATTTTGCAACCCGTAACGAATTAATAGATCTATTCAATGACAATCCCTGGCTGCTAACATCATAAAAAGAGAGACAAAGATAAATTGCATGTCCCATGATGGAAGTACCCAATTCAATTTATAAAGTAGCCTTGAGAAAGAGTGAATCTAGTCATGCATATAGATCTAGCTACCATGTTACAGGCAATACAGGGAAATGTTACAATCACAAGGACATAATCAGCAAAATTCAATGTAAAGAAAACCCTATAGGGCAACACAATTTCTTTATTTTTTTTTTTTAGTCAAATAATAGACGGGAGAATTTAGAGATTAGAGAATAATCAGGACACATATGAATCAAGTTGTAAACTGGCTTTGATCCCAGTTCATGCTAATTGTAGGGGGAAAGTTATCAAAAAATCAAGGAAACATGAACATTGGATATTTGATGATAAGGAATTACTTTTTCAGGTTGATACTGATATTGTGGTTATATTTTAAATGAGCAGTCTGTGTCCTTCAGAGATTCATAATGAAATAATCACAGATAAAATGATATGAGGGCTGGGATTTGTCTCAGTTGATATGGGATCAGAGTTGATGAGGGCCAAGAGGAAGCAAGCTTGGTCAGGAGTTGATCATTATTGAGGCTAGGCAATGACTATGTGTACATTCATTACACTTGTCTCTCTACTCTGCTTATGTTTAAAATATTCTATAATAAGGTATTTTTGAAGAGAGAAAGACAGTGCATATGTAACTGACAGAGAGAAATTAAGGGAATAAAAATCAAATTACAAATTTGGGGTGTGGCTTTTTTTTACCTTGAGCTTCATCATAAAGTGATCTGCCTCAGCCATTTGATAGGAACTCTGAATGTCCATATGTTTAGGTCTTTTAACTGGAGCTGGTCATATTTCCCAGAGTAGATGCTCCCCATTACTGGACATAGATGGTGAAGGCCTGGTGGCCAGCTTTCAGGGGGCTAGGTGAGGAACACATTCCGTTCGAGCCTCACCTGTGCCTCTCCCCAGCCAGAGACCCTGTGTTTTGCCTTCTCTAGAAAATAAACCTCTAACCTTCTATGTGGAGAAGGAAGTATTAGTCATCCAGCAGTCCTGGGCACCAGAGGGAATCTAGGGGCCTAAATACTTCCTAAATAGCTGCCAACAAATCCTCCTTATTTTAACATCTATTTAACAATATTTCTGGAGAGTCCAGGTACCACAAGTTACTAAAATTTTTCAAGATTTTGCAGTGAAAATACAGTTGAGTCTCAGCTTTTTTCAAGACCAGTTTAGGCTTTTGTTTCACAGAATCTGTTGAGCCATTCTTTACTCATTCACTTGTTTTCTCCTCTCCTGCTTTCCTGGCCTCAAGAGTCTACACAACACACACACACACACACACACACACACACACACACACACACACTATTTTTAGCTGAGCTCTGGGAGAGAGCAAAAAAATAAAATGGGTATGCTCAATCTACCATCTTTACTCATCAATCCCCACTCTACCCTTTATACTTCTTTTATTCTTTAAACACATAACATAAATACAGAAAAGTACATAAGATATACATATAGCTGAATGAGTAATTGTAAAACAAAGGTCCATGTGATTACTCCCCAGGTCAAAAAAGAGAACACTGCCAGCACCCAAGGGACCTCAGTGAGCTCCACCAGCATTCTAGCTCTGTAGAAACCCAGGATAACTACCATCCTGACTTTTGCAAAAATCCTTCGCTTACTTTCCATTTATTTTTCACTTTTTTTTTTAACAGCAGTCATCTCTTATAGAATATAGTTTAGCTTAGCCTGTTTTTAAACATTTTTGATTGTTATATTCCTATGTATCTTGCTTTCTGCCTTCACATGACATTTGTGAGATATATCCATACTGTGTGTAGCTATGATTTGTTCATTTTCTTTGCTGGCTGGCCTTCCATTGTGAATGCACAGCAATTTATTTTATTTCATTTTTGACACTGGATTGTTTACAATCCAATTGTTGGCTCTATTATATGCATAATCCAATATGCACACGTTCTTGGATTTTATCCTGGTGCACATATACACACATTTCTCTAGCTATGGACTTAATAGTGAAACTGCTGTGTGATAAGGTATGTGAACCTTCAGTGGAACTAAAAATTCCCTAGTGATTCTCCAAAGAATGTCTTCTCATTGCAGAATTGGGCATCATGATCCCTTGTGTTCTACACAAATGGTACCATCTCAAATGTACTATAAAATGGCAACGTGGTGTCTCTGCCTATTTATTCTCCCACCAGCAGTTTTGACAATTATTCCTGTCATTCCACATTTTGCCAACCCTTAGACTTTTTGAACTTTTTAATTTTTGTGAATGTGGTGGACATATAATTATGTTTGGTTGTGTTTTTCAACTGAATTTCCATGGTTACCACTGGGTTTGAGCGCATCTTCACATTTATTGGCCTTTTGGATTCCTGCTCCCCCCCGCCCACCTCGGCCTTTTAAACATTATTTTGGTAATATGCATAGATTTCTATAACCTAAACCATGTAGATAAGACCTTATACGTGTTACCCTCTAAAGATTGGGGGGAAATTTACTGTTTCTATGCCAATATATGTTAAATTCTGAATAATGGCAACTCAACATAGTGAAGGTGGACTCCTTTTCCAAAGTATTTAGTGTTAACTGAGCTTTTATGTTTACCCATAAAACTGCAACCAATTCCAGCCTTTAACCTTTAGAAATATGGTTTCTTTACCAACGCACTCTTCAAAGGTGCTTTCAAAAAGGTTTTCAGGGACTTTCTATAATCAAATGGTCTCCGACCTTGCTCATCCTTGTTGACTGTACTATGACTTTTGACCCTTTATACCATCATTTTTCTTTAAATAAACTCTCTTCCCTCTCATGGTTTTCCTTCTAACTGCCTGGAGAGTTTCTCTTTCTCCGGGTCCTCTCTCTGATGTCCAATCTATGTTGGTGTCTTCCAGTGTTTTATCTTTAGACCCTGTGTCTTTAGCAGATACCATCTGGGGTATTTTCCTAGCCCTGCAAGCTATCTCTAGTCCCTCTTCCTGGGAACATTTCCCATTCACACCCTGCATCCATGAGGATGAGCCTTTAACAGATGTGTTTGCCCCACCTTCCTGCTCTTACTTGATTGGCCCAGGGGCAGACAACAGACCAAAGACTGGCCAATCAGGGTTTGTTCCTCCACATCAGGAACTGAGATCCAAAGTCTTGATAAGCTCTTTGGCTGGAACTGTGACATGAGAACTTGGGATCCAGAGGCAGCCTCAGTTTAAAAAGTGGGCTAAGAAGTGAGGACAGCTTTCAGGGAAAGGACAGAAGAAAGCACACAGGTATAGAGAAGCAGAGAGAGGTGGCAGTGAGAATTCCTGGCATGATGTTTTGGTTCCCAGGTTCCAGGCCCACGCTCACCCTTTGGATCCAGGGGACAATCTGTCCTTCTTTCAAGTTCCTGTTGCATTCAAGCTCACTCACCATGGTGACTGCTATTCACACTTTAAGTCCCAACTGAACTCTTCCACCTCTATTCACTCACCCTAGATCAATCCATTTTCGCTGGAGCTTATCCCAGAATCCTGCGCTACCCAGCTGAAAGGCACCATTGCTCGTATTTCTGGAGGAGAGAATGCCATAGCTCAGGAGAAATCCTCACCAGTGGATCTGGCTGGTTCTTGCTTCATACCATCCTGGGGCTTGAGGCTTTTCTGCCATGGCTTTTGAACAAGAAATCATCTGTTCCCTATCTTTCCTTTGGACCCTGCCATTCTTCCCCAGCTTGGTAACCTCACTTTAGTGCCCCAGGCTGATCCCTCTTAACCAGAATTTCCTTTCCTCTAAGCCTAGTCAGTTTGACTTAGCACCTGCCTTCTCTACCCAGGAACTGATGTGCTCTCAGCCATGGCCCCCACTGACCAGGGTATTAATATTGGCTTGGTGCCTGTCAACACCTGCTCTCAGGACCCAGATCCTTCATCCTTCCTTAGCACCGAGCCCACTTCAGAAATAGCAAATACACAGCACATGCAATGAGTTCCCACTATTCTGACCACAGAGATGTTTTCATTGATCATAGTACCCTTTCCTGCTCATGCTGGAGACAAGGCAACATCTCAGATCTTTCTTGATACAGTTCTCTAACACCAACGAATTATCCATCAGAGCTTGGTTCTGGTAGTGTGAGGTAGTGTGATGATAACATTGGCAAGGAAGGGACATTTACAGAAGGAATTGTTTGCTTTGGGGGAAATGTATTGAATTCTGCTTTTAGTGCTTACATTTGGGGAAAAAAGGCACAATTTATAAGTGTAGTGGTCTGATAAATAGCTGGAAAGCCAGGGCCACAGAGGAACAGGGCCCCAGGAGGGACACCTCCATTCCTTCTTTGGGATCTCTCTGCAGGGCTGGGCTTGTTCCCCTTGACTGTCTTCAATACTGGTTATTATCTCTATAAGAGCTATTTGTTCTTTGGATAACGTAGTAGCTAAATACTTTGGTACTAGAGCCAGACTTCCTGAGTTTGGATCCCAATTCTACCACTACCAAATGTGAGAGGCACTTCAGGCAATTTATTTAACCCTTCTGTCCCCATGCTTTTATTTCCTAATCTGTAAAATGGGATCGTATTCAGATCTGTCTCATTGGATTGTTGTGAGGATTGAGTTTAAATATGTAAAGGCTTAGAATGGTGCTCAGTAAATGTCTGCAACTGTTACTATCCCACAAGGGGACTGTAACAGAAGCTCCCCGTAGACGCAGTCAGTCTTCCTCATCTTTCTCTGGCACACAGATAGTTCTGAATAACAACAAATAGCTCAGGCTTTGAAGTCTCTGAGATGAAATCTCAGCTCTGGCCCTTGGTCACCTGAGAATAAGCATCCTCCTTGTAAAACAATACTTACTTTACAGAATTGCACCTGGGTGGCTCAGTCAGTTGAGCATCTGACCCTTGATCTTGACTCAGGTCTTGATCCCAGGATCATGGGATTGATCCCTGCTTTGGGCCCTGTACTGACAGTGAAGAGCCTGCTTGGGATTCTCTCTCTCTCTCTCTCTCTCTCTCTCTCTCCCTCATCCACTCCAACTCTCTCTTTCTCCCTCTCAAAATAAATAAATAAAGGTAAAAAAAAAAAACAGAATTGCTGTATTAAATGAAGTAACATGCATAAAGCTCCAAGGACATAACAAATCCTCAAAAAATGCAAACTCTTATTATCAGGGCTAGGTATAGTGTTGTGGCTGTGCCAGACAGCTTGGGTTTGAATTCACAGTTGTTTCATGATCTTGGCAAGTTACTTAAGCTCCCTGGCCTCAGTTTTCTCCTCTGTAAAGTGGGAATAATGCTAGCACCTAGCTCATAGGGTTGTGGTATGAATCAAATGAGAAAATATACATATAGTCCTTGACCCACTGCTTGACAACAAATCTCAGTCAATGCCAGCTTATTCTTGTTTGCCTAATAAATTAATCCATTGTAGAAAAGTTCTTTAAAAATAAAATTGCTAAAGGACAGAATCTGGGAGCTCCACAATGACAAAGAATCATCCTAAAGTCAGACTCAGGTTAAGCTAAACCCATAAATACAAGCAGCGCCCTGAGAGACTACAGCCCAGGACGCCAAGCTTTCTCCTTGATTCCTCTTACAGCATGGACCATGGTGACAATTAACACTTAGGATGTAGGTTGCTGGAGCTGGAAGGATCCTTATGGCTAGATGTGCAAACTACTTCCTTCTGAGTAATTGAAACCCAAAGAGGTCAAGTGACCCCAGCTGTGAACTGAGCCTGAACCAACATTTGGGTCAGGCTAGTGTTTTCAATCACTGTAACACACTGCTTCTCGACGTCACAGCCTCCTCACATGAAAATGGAGCTCTGCTTGCTGCCTACCGCCTGTTCCAAGGCATCAGGGAGCCAGGAATTTCAAACTCCTGGGGCAGAAGTTGGGTTGCCAGAGTAGGAAGAATAAGCAAGAATGGTGTAGATTCCACTTTCAGCCTCTAGAGAGAGCGCTGGGCACGGCTGGGAAGCGCCAGCATGCTGCGTAGGCAGGCGCTTTGGGGCTGGCTGCAGCTTGAGGGCGAGTCCTCCCCAACCTTCCTCCAAGCAGTCCAACCCTTTCTCCAGCACGGGGCAATAACGGGAAAAGCCCACGATCTGGGCTCAAACACATGGCGTTCAGCCCTTACTTCACTCATGCAAGTTGTGTGTGTTTGTGCACATACCTTAATCCCGTGGATCCTCCTCTGTCATTTGGGAAGAGCCACGTAGATCTACCTTCCCTATTCCAGAATTTAAAAGGTGATCCTTCTCCTAAGTCTAGGAATATATCCCAAATAAACAGAGACAAGTCCAAATATTTGTGTACAATAGCAGATTTCACACTTGTTGATCTCACGACCTTTTTATACTCCTAAAAAATTATTCAAGACCCCAAAGAACTATTGTTTACATGGCTTATGTCTATCAACATTTACTATATTATAAATTAATACTAAGATGTCTAAATATATACTCATTTAGAAATAACAAATCATTATATGTTAGCTTAAAGGACATTTTTGTGGACTATTTTCTATAACAAATAATACATTTTTTCAAGTATTTTTCATGTCGGGCTTAATTAAATAGGGATTACGTCTCCTTTTGCACTGAGTCTACAGTGAGTTCACTGTTGTAACCTCTGAAAAACTCCACTATGCACTGTGAGAAAATGAGAGTGAAAAATAAAATGAAATGAAAAACACTTTAACCTTGAAATGAAAAAAAGTTAACCTTGAGGACTCCCTGAGGACACTGCAGAGGTCCAGGGACCACACTTTGAGAAGTGCTGGTGTACAAGACCATGTTCTTTTTGGCAGGGAGACCCCCGCACCCCTTATCATGGCCAGCAGCCTGGTTCAGACTAGCATTCTACAGGGCAGGTAACAGCAAGGCCTCAGGACTGGTTTCCTGCCCCTCTCCTCCACCACTCCCACCGATGCAGGGAATTCTTCATAAAACATGGTATGACTATCCCATGGCCCTCCTCAAAGTCCTCCCGTGTGAGCTGCCTAGTCACAGCTCACACCAGGGTCCGGCTCCATGGTCTGACTGCAGCCAGTATTCCAACCTTAGGTCACTCTCTGGCTCTCTGATATGCCTGGTGGTGTTAGCAAAACCTTCCCCCACAATTGCCTTCTATGTCCCACCCTTGCCCTTATGCTTTTGTTTCAGCTAGTCCTTGCACTAAAGCACCCTCTTTCCCACTTCTTTCTGTCCTTCTTTTGCTTTCAGACTCGCCTTCCCCCAACTGCAGATCTTCTACAAGTTCCTAAAACACTCACTTAGTTTGCCCTCTTTTGAGGGCTCTTGATTCAGCTGTATGAAGTGAGTACGCCCAAAAGTTGCTTTATTGGTTTCTTATTGCCACTGTAACAAATAATGACAAACCTGTTGGCTTCAAATGACACAAATTAATGACCTTATGGTTCTGGAGGTAAAAAGAGGAAAATGGTTCTAAGGGGCTAAAATCAATGTGTAGGCTGAGCTTTGCTTCTTTTGGAAGCTCTAAGGGAGAATCCATTTCCTTGCCTTTCTAGGTCCTAGGGCCCTTCCCTTAGGTAGTGGTCCCTTGCATCTATAAAGCACATCAGCCCAGCTTCTGCTTTCTCTGTCTGCTCCTCCCTCTCTCTGAATTTCCTGCCTCCCTCTTATGAGAGTGATTACATTGAAGTCACCTGGATAGTCTGTGACACTCTCCACAGCACAAGCTTTTTAACACAATCACATCTGCAAAGTCCCTTTTGCAATGTAAAGTAATATATTCACAGGTTCCAAGGATTAGGCATTGGAGCTGGCCATTATCCAGTCTAATATCACGGTTGCTATTAGCAAAAGATGAAATCTAAACACAGCCTCAATGAGTTGCATAAATCTTGGAGTCAGACATATGTCCCTATGTGGAGACAAAACTCATTCATCTAATTGCTTTGAAGACTAAATGAGATGATCTGCATGAAGCATGATGACAGCTGCATAATGATCACTTACCAAATGTCTGTGACTATTATTATTAGCCATTATTTGGCATTTACCACCAGCTGACTTGGAGTCCCCTTCACAGCACTTGTCTTATTTAATAACTTAATATGTATGTTGGGTGACTGTGTGGTATATGATCGTTTTAACTGAGTTTTAATTACATAAACACTACCTTAATACATTCTCCTTGTACAAAAAAAAATTTAGTTTAATTTGTCTCTCCCACATTAGAAACCCCACATGGACAAGAACGATTTTACATACCATCAAATTCCCAGAATCTAGTCCAGTAGCAAATACGTATATAGTTAATACTATAAACCAGAATAGAATGAAGATCATTATTCTAGTGTACAGAATTATACACGATAAATAGGAATCTATACACTTTACGCTATATCTATATACTACAAATAGTGTATAAACCTATACACTATAAATAAGAATCTATACACTATAAATAGGAATAGAATTAATGATTCAATCTACCTTTTAAAATACCTCTCTAGTTTTCCATTGGCTTCAGAATGAAGATCAGGTTCTTAGCATGACAAGCAAGTTTTAGCAAGATCCAGTCTCAACTTGCTTGAAAATTCACTTCCTATCCATGCCTCCCAGCCATGTCTCCTACCCTAGGGCAATATTGAACTCACCCTGTCCTCTGGAGGGACAGGGCTCCATGCTTTCTTGTACTAAGTGCAGCTTTCTTTGCCTGAAATGACCTCTCCTCACCCTCAGCAACAAAAACACACACGACCTTCTCCTTGTTACCTGGATAATTCCTGCTCACACCTGAATAATTCACCCACCAGCTTGAAGCACACCAGATTGCAACTTCCTATCCACCTGGCAGTTCCTTCCCACCATCCCACCCCAACTATGTCCCCTATAGCATCTTTAAGGGCAGGGACCAGGTCTTACTGTTATATCCCCAGAGGCTGGTAGGTGCATGCACATAATAGACACTCAATTATTGTTAGCTGAATGCCTGCATCTGCCTTAATCTCTTGAATGTCAGTTTCTTGAGTGCAGGGACTGGTTTATTTACTTTGGATCCTCAGACTCTAGAAAGGCTCCTGGCAGGAATATAGTGGGCAGTGAGCATTCCGCAAATGTTTGTTAAATGGCCAAATCTTTCCACAAGATACCCAGCCTATGTTAACAATAAATTACAGGTTATGTGCTAATCACCACTGCTACACTTTGGAAGGGAATAACAACAACAACAACAACAACAACAACAACAACACACTGTTCTTCCCTCCAATGCTTATTGGAGCATATGGTGGGCAGTGCCCAATATAAGAGACTATTGATAGCTTCTACAAATACATTTTCGTGGATCCCACTGGTTACATTTCTTGCCAAGAAGTATATCTCACAGCAATAAAGGCTAACAAATACTCCTATATTCCTAAAATAGCCACTATGTCCCCTATTCTATCAACAAATCCCTAGCTCTGACTCTCCTCAATATGCCTACTCTGCACCTGACCACACCCTTCCACGGAGAACACCAGGCTCCTACAACTCTTGACAAACCAACAGACCTACTATGTGTCCAGCATCATCCCTTCCTCCTCTTACCTTATGGGCACTTTGCCAAGGATCTCAGAGGGCTTCCCTTCCCTAACCCTCTCTTATCTCTTTTGGCAGGTGCCCAGCTGCCACTCACACAAGTCCTATCTCCTGAAGCAGAGCTGAGCCATGGCTCTGTTAGCAGAAGAAAGGACGGTTGGTGGCAGGAAAGAGGTGTGAGCTGAGTGGTCTCCAGGGCACCCAGACACACCCACAGAAATGGCAGATACCGCTTTACTTCCTGTATTATGGAGGGGGAAAGATTGTCAGTCTCCTGATAGGGAGCAAATGGTTGGTTGTGTAATTGCATCCTTTACAACCGTTTTCCTCATTAGTTTCTTTCCAACCATCCTCATTATCATCAAGAATATTAAATATTACTATGAATTGAAGGAATAGGAGGTAAAGAGGGAAATTAACGTCTGAGAAGAGATGACTAAGTGCTAGGCAAGCACTGTGCTGGGCATCTTTGTGTATGTTATCTCTTTAATATTCACCACAACCAGCACACAAACAAAAAGACCATGCTATAGTAGGTACTTTATGATCCACACTGCCTAGGGCTTTGGAAAGGTTTATGTGGTCACGCAGCTGTTAAGCAGTATTATCACAATTTGAACCCAGTTTCCAAAAACCCATGCTTCTTATGCTACACAAAGTTCTCTGTCACTGAGCAGCTGTTGTGTGACAGGCCCTTTGCAAATGATATTCCACGGAATCCTTCCCACTGCATGATGAGAAGTGGTTTCACACAACCATTTCATAGGTGAGGAAGCCAGGGTCAGAAAGGTTAGGTGCTTTGTTCTTACTTACATCAGGAGATTTCACATTGAAATTTTAATGCACACACACACACACACCACACACACACACACACACACACACACACACACACACACCAAGAAAAAATATTCTAGCTCTGTTAAGCAGGAAAACATTACAGGGCATAGGGTGCTTACAAAATTGACGGAGGAGTGGGCTGTAGGCTGGGTCCCCAGGAACAATACCCATAACAACACCCAGATGGTATCTCAGCTGCTCACTCCAGGCTCCTATCACCTCAGCCACAACTCAGGATGGGGAAGCTGCCATTACTGGTATCAGCTCTGCATTGGCCAGACCTGCTCCAGCAACACAGTGTAGCAACAAGGTGACCTCACCTTCATCCCCACTTAATTCATTGTGAGCCTCCTGTGAGCACGTCTAAATGGCAGATTGTAATCATACCCAGAACCTGTAAGGGAGGCTGAGAAAGGTGGATTTTATTTTTCCAGCCTCTGCAATTCAGGGAGTCATGGGGAAGAAGGAGGGACAGATGCAGAGCGAGTCATCCTGCTGTATCTGTCATAGGCTCTGTTCCCACTGGGCAGCCATCTGCTGCAGCTGAGAAGCCCTCTTCAGAAGGAGCCAATGATCGGGTCCTCCTCCTGGCATTAGCGCTATGTATGCTGCTAGTCTACTGCTCCTATCTGCTACATGGTGCCCACCATGTGAATCCACCGCTTCTCACCTACCCCCTCTGCCAGTGATGGAAATCCAAGCTGCCTTTTGGGCCTCGTTGGTAATTTGCCCAAGACCAATGCTTGGACCCTATGGACTCTTAAGCTCCTATCACCTAATTTCAGTCTTACCCAGAGAGAGGGAGAGAGAGAAAGAAAAGAATATAGAATAAAAATAGGTATCTCTTATGGAGCAATTATTGTGAGTCAGACACTCTTCTAAATGCTGTAATGTACTGATTCATTTAAAAACAGTCCTCATAGTATCATCATGAAGATAAATTAAGCAACATAAGTATCTGGCACTTTATACCAAGGACATAGTGGTGCTCAGTAAGTGACAGTTATTATCACCAAGCAGTAAGTCAGGGGCTGGACACCGAGCCCCAGCCTTGTCTGACACAGTCTTGTATGCATTCGCAGACAAGGTGCCTCAGTTTGCCTCTGTGCAACCACTCTATGGCCTTGTGCCACTTTAATTCTAGCCCCTTAAACACAGATGACATGGATCCACTTACTTCTCCAGCTCCCCATGAGATTAGGATGGCTTTGAAGCAGGGGATGGGTATTATTCTTTTCAATACTACAATCCTAACACCTAGCACAGTGATGCCACATGTAGGCATTCAATCCATGACTTTTGGATGAAGATATTCATGTGTAAGGGAGTTTATGACTAAGCCCGAGCCTTGTAAGAGAAAGAAACTGGCGGGCATCATTGCATTGGAGTTACAAGAAGCATGGGCACACTGGCCTCCGAAGGTCAAAAATGGATATTTTGTACTAGTCTATGGAATGTCCTTCCCTTGAGGATGAACTATAGGGAGACACCAAAACCCATGGCTGTTCCCTACACACCCATTAGAAGCCTGGTTAGGGGTGTAGTAACAAGGGCAGGACAATACCTTCCACAATGCTAAGGCAGGCCTGCCGTTCTCAAAAAGGAACGTTTCCTAAAGGGCTTCTTCACAGGTCAATTGGCCACTCTATATGCAGCAAATGAGCATTGCCGGTGTCTTCCATCATGATCCCAGAGACTGATGGGTTCAAGGTCAATAACAATTCTTGCCAACTCGGATTTATTGTGCCTACCATGCGGAGGAATCAAATGATCCTTCTGAGCTTCTGCTGCCTGACACTGGTATCCACCATCTACAGCATTAACTTTCATCTCCTTAACCATCTTGTGGGTGGGTACGGTTGCTACCCACATTTTTAGATGAGGCAACCAAGGCTTCAAGAGCCTGAGAAACTTGCTCTCAGCTGAGCAGTGAAGAACCAGGGTTTGAAACTAGGGTTGTCTGGCTGGAGCTAATATCTTGTCCTTGTCCTTTAATAGCACACCTCACAGTTATAAATCATCCATTGCATGTGACACAATGGTTTATCATATGCCTCCCTGGCCAGACAATACACTCAGGAGGGCTAGGCCATACCTGTGTTCACTGTTGTGTCCTCAGCACCAGCACATAATGAGCTATCCTGGCAATCCATTTATGGACATTGAGGGAATATCTCATTGAATGAAAGAAGCTTACACATGCAAATGACATAGGTTCTGCTTTCCAGCATGCGGCGATGGTCACATACTCAGCTCCTTGTTGGCTCTTGCCTGGACTATTACAGAACTCCCATTCTTGTCTCCAGATTTTTGCATACTCCCCCATCCTCCATATGGGGCTGGATCTTCCTTATACACCTGAGCACATCATGGTCCTGCTGAAAGCCATCACTGGCGCACCATTTCCTACAAATAGAGTCCAAGCTCCTAGGAGTGGTCAAGGTCATTATATTGGCCCTATATTCCTCGGGAGCCTTAGTTGCTGCTGTGAGACCTAGGCCCTGCCCATATCAGTCCAAGTTCACTGTAACGGCAGCCATTCTGTTTCCCAAACTGTCATTCTTCACCTGAAATCTCCCCACCTCCAATGCCTCCCACCCCATGCCTGATAAATATCAACTCTTCAGTGTACCTGATAAATATCAACTCTTCTTTTTTTTCTTTTTGAGATAAAATCACATAACATAAAATTTATCTTTTTAACCATTTTAAACTATATGATTCAATCACTCTCACTATATTTATGGTCTTCTGCAACCATCACCACAATCTAATTCCAGAATATTCTCATCATCGTAAGAAGAAATCCTGTGCCCATTAAACAGTCACACTCTGGTCTCCTCTTCCCCCAGCCTCTGGAAATCTACTTTTTGTCTCTGTGAATTTGCCTATTCTGAATATTTCATATAAATGGAATAATATAATATGCGGCTTTTTGTGTAACTCACCTTTTAAGACTTAACTCACAGTTCCTCTACAAAGTCTTCCCTGACCTTTACCAATGGCTGTGACCCCCTTTGTGCACGATTTCCAAATTCTCATGGATACCTCCATGTTTCCCCCATTCTTCTATACTTCTATCAGGGCACCTGTGACACTCATTCTTCCTATTGGACCATGTCCATCTCCTTCCATTAGCTTGTGAGTTCTTTGAGGGCAGAGAGCTTATTGCTATTCATGTTTACATTTGCAGCATCTCCTACAGTGTCTGACACAGAGCAGTTTCTTTAAAATGTACACTGAGTATATATCAAAGACAGCGATAATGTACCCAGGCTCTGGGTCCTGACTACCTGGATTCCAGCTCTACTGCTTCCCAGCCATATGAAACTGGGCAAATGACTTAAATTTTTTGTGTCTCAGATTTCTCAGTGCACGATGGTAATGAGAGTGGAATGTATCAAAAAGCTGTTGTGAGGGCAAGACACTCAGAAAAGTGCCTGGCACATAGTAGTGTTCCATAAATACTAACTTGATTGATTGATTATAAAGAATATTTTTTATTATGAATGTCATTCACAATAGGTAATATTACACAATATTAATAGTATACAATAATAGTACACAAAAGTAATGTACTGGTGGTGTATGGAGCAGGAACACATTAATGTTGGTGGAGGGGATTTAGCAAGGCTTCTTGGAGGAGGTGGGAATTGACCTTGTCATTGAAGGTTGTGTGAGCACTCAAAGAACAGATATGAGGAGGCACAGAGAGGACCAGGAAAGGACAGTAGAGGCCCAGAGAAGAAGGACTGAGCAAATGCAAGTGGGAGAGGGAGTGAGGGTCATAAGGACAGAAACAAGTGTGTGGAGGCTTGTTCAACAGGACATTGGCCTAAAAAAGTAGCTTGGGACCAACTTGTAGTGGGCCTGCAGGCAGTGTACAGAACTGTGAAATGTCTTCAAATATGAAAGCGGGATAATCAGATCATGGTTTAGGAAGATAAACCTAATGGTCACAGGAGGGTGGGTAAAAATGGGGAGAAACTAGGGACTAGACTTGCTAACTCAGATGCTTCTGGAGGGTAAGTGAGGAACTTACATGAGTGAGGAAGTCTGGAGGAAAGAAGCAGCAGGGACCTGGCCAACTGAACCTCAGACACCTAATCATCAGCAGACAGTGCTGCTCAATTTCAGCCATTGTTGCCATGAAGCTGGTCTGGTGTTAACAAATTTTTCTGTTTTTCAAAAAATGCCATACAATACAGATTTTTATGTGATTCTAACTTTTAAATATGAATTTGTAAGTTAAAATGGCCCATAGACTTCACATGAGTGTTCTCTGAAAATAAATTATCCAGAGAGAAGTGCTCAGTAGCAATGAATGGGAAGTGGCACTTGGAATAGAAGATGGAAGCAGATAGCTCAAATCTGATGACTGCTGGATGTAGATGATAAGAAGATGTTGAAAAAGACACTGCTGTTTCCAGCCTAAATGACTTTAGAGGAAGCTATGCCATAGGCAGCTTCATGAAAATGGAACAAGAATAGCTCTTGAATCAGACAGAATGGGTTCAAACTCAGTCCCATCACTTACTAGCTGTGTGCCCTTGAGCATGTTACTTGTCCTGTCGGACCCTCAGTTTCTTCATCTATTATATGGAGGTAATACTAATACATATCTTACAGAGTTATGTATAAAGGTTAAATGAGATGTGTGTGTGTGTGTGTGTGTGTGTGTGTGTGTGTGTGTGTGTAGTGCTTAGCGTAGAGTCTGGTACATAGTAAGACCTCAAATGTTGTCAAATTCATTGGCAACATTCCTTTGTCGTAGCTGCAATAAGAGCCTCCAGTTTTTTATTTGGTGTACTCTCCCCAGCCCGTCCCATCCAGGAGTGTCGTGTGCCTCACTGGCTGGCCAATGAGAACACTGTAACCCTCTCATGATAGTGATTGGCTCAGGGAGTGATTGTTGTTGGAGTCAACAACAGAGTAAGCTGAGTGCTGAGATGAAAGAGAGACCAAGTCCTTATGGAGCATTTGATTTTCCATATCACACCACACCTGAAATCAACTCTATTTCTCAATTTTTCAATTAATTCCCTTTCAGGTTATGCCATTTCAGATTGCATTTTCTGGCACGTGTCACTAAAAGAGTCCTAACTGATTTTATTACTACAAGAGCTATTATTATAACTTTTGAACTCAGATTCCTAATGATGACATATCCTTCATAGAGTTTAAAGCTGATAGTCCTTGGAAAGGCTTTCTCCAGCCATAGACCCCTGGGCAGGTGGTTTTGTTATCCAATGCCTCTTAGGTGAGAATGTGAACATGAGGTGTATCTCAGGTACCCTGAGAAGGCATTTCAAAGTGGGAACTGAGCCTGTCACACCTCAGCAGCACCCACCCAGCTTGAAGTTCAGAATCCCACTTGGAGGGTGAGGCAACAGGCAGTGTAGTCATTGCTACTCAACTTCTGGGGTTCCCCTCTTGTTCCCAGAAGATAATCTTAGGTTGGACACTAGGTAGGGAAGCAGAAGGCTGATGAGATCTTCAGACTAGAAGAGAATTCTGGATGGGTGGATGGAAGACCTTTCACCTTGATCCTCCAGGGATATGGTGTCTAGACCTTGCCAGCTCTGTTCTCATGTCTCAGAGGCTCAGAAGAGGGAGGTCTTATGCATGTAGAGCTCTGGCTGACACTTAGAAAACATGGATTTTAACCCTGTCTCTAAAACACACTAGCTGTCTGATCTAGGACATTCTACTCACCTTTCTGATTCTTGTTTTCCTCATTGTAAGGACAGAAAAATGTAATAGAATAATGTATCTAAGGCACTTAGCAGTGTCTGAAGTGTAGCATGTATGTTCTTAGCATTTTTTTCCTTTCTGAATCTCAAGTTATTCATCTATAGAGTGAAGAAGAAGAGAACAGACTCTAGTTACTGAATAACCCATGAAGTTCCTTGAAGCTTGAAAATATTCCCAAACGTTCTATGTTTCTTTAACTTATTTAAAGTGGTAAAAACCATATGGAAGCTTATCACAATACTACAGAAACATAACCCTTTATCCAAAACTCTTGGTGCCAGATGCAATTAATAATTATTAATAATCTTTGCTGAATTCTTTTGTAGGATAATACTGCTTCATATCTTCAATATAACAGAACACCTCCAGGAAGATATGGGTAACACTTCTGTGGTGGTTTTAAAATATGTCTCAATTTTTTTATATTATTTCCTTAATGAATAGTGACATCTAAATCTCCTTTTCTTGTGTGTGGGATAAACTTGGTAACTCTCTTTTAAGAAACAGGACAAAGCATGGGACACATGGGTGGCTCAGTCGGATAAACATCTAACTTTGGATCAGGTCATGATCTCATAGTTCATGAGTTTGAGCCCCACATTAGACTCTCTGCTGTCAGCACAGAGCCTGCTTCAGATCCTCTGTCCTCCTCTCTCTCTGCCTCTCCCCAGCTTCTGTGAGCCCCCCATCTTCAAAATAAATAAATAAACTTAAAAATAAAAAGGCATTGTGCTTCTCCTGCTAACAGTCATATAAGTGAGCCATCTTGCCAGGGACTTCCCAGCCCTGGGCAAGCCTTCAGATGTCTGCAGCCGTAGCAACATCTTGACTGTAACTGTATGAGAAACCCTGAGTCAAAACCAGCCAGTTAAGCCTCTTCTGAATTCCTGACCCACAGAAACTGTGAGAAAATAAATGTTTGCTGTTTTAAGCCAGTATGTTTTGGGGTAATTTGTTATGCAACAATAGATCATTAATACAACCCCATAATCAAGCACACTGATAATTTTGCAGTGCAGTGCTTAAGTATTCACAGCAAGTGGTTTAAATAATATCTGCAAATAAACTTACTTCAGTTCAGTCACGTTTGCCTCCAAAATGAATTTCCCAATCTTAAGACATCCGGTTTTCAGAGCGGTTTTATTTTATCTTCACTTGGTACTGTAGATGAGAAATTATGAACTGAGATTACATAATGCAAAACACTCTGGGGACATTTTTCAGCCCCAATGTGTCTGTTGGACAGTAACCAGAGCAGGCAACCAGTATCATGAACTGAGTTAATTCTGTAACAATAAACATCAACAGCAGCAAACTGCATTCCTCACTAAACTGCACGCTGGGTGCGTATGGACTTTCTCATCTTCACAGACTGTGCAGCCAAAGGTAGCCTTAAAGATCATTTAAGGGCGCCTGGGTGGCTCAGTTGGTTAAGCATCCAACTTGGGCTCAGGACAAGATCTCGAGGTTTGTGAGTTTGAGCCCTGCCTCAGGCTCTGTGCTGACAGCTCAGAGCCTGGAGCCTGCTTCGGATTCCATGTCTCCCTCTCTCTCTGACCCTCCCCTGCTCACACATTCTCTCTCTCTCTCTCTCTCAAAAATGAATAAACATTAAAATGAACATTAAAATTTTTTTTAAAAAAAGATAATCTAAACCTTAGTTTTCCAAAGTACAGTAAAGAGGTCACCTGCATCAGAACTGGAAAGGTTGGGGTAGGTACTTGTAATGCAGATCCCAGTGATTTATGCAGGCCTACTGAGTCAGATCTCAGCAGTGGACCTAGGAATCACTCTAGCTTTGTGGTGTTAGGTAAGTTGGTTACCCTCTTTAAACCTGAGTTCTTACATCTATAAAATAGGGATAATACCTTCTTCTTAATGGCTGTTGTTCAAGAAAATGATGTAGCCAAGTGTCCAGTACAGTGCCTAGTATAAAAATGATCTGAACTGAATCATATGAGAAGGCTACAGCTTGATTCCTGAGAAACCAGCTTCTGGCGAATGCATAACACACCTTTACTGCCAGCGGGGTACAAGAGCTAAAGTATGATAATAATAATAACAACATGATTGTAGAATATTTATAAGCCAGGCACTGACCTAAGCACTTAGCTAATTTAATGAACTAATTAAATCTAATAACCATTTAATTTATTCTAATAATCTCTCTATCTCTGAGATAGATACATTTTTAAGACCTAGTTTACAGATGAGGATACTGAGGCACAGAGCAGTTAAGTAACATGTTATGCTTAAAGCTTCTGAGTGGCAGAGCCAAGATTTGAACACAGAAGACCTAAGTAATTTGTAACACAAAGCTTTACTAAGGTCTGTTTATCCTAAGCATCCTTTTCTCGATGAATGCTGCTCTGGCTCAGAGCTATAGCTGGAGGCTGAGACCCCAGACGAACTTCTAGAGTTCGAACTTCTAGAGAAGGGGAACTTCTAGAGAAAGTAGTCCAGGCAGGAAGTCTGGGGGCCCCGCACCAAGAGCAGCTTAGCCATTTCAGTTTGCCTGAACTGACCTCGGCTTCAGGACATTCGCACAATCCATTCTCTCTGCCTGGAATTCTCCCTTTGCTTCTTTATCCTTCATGTTCATTATCTTTCACATCCTCAGAAAAGCCTTCTCTGATTACTCCATTCAAAATAAATGGTCCTGTCCCATCCCCGACTCTCAATTGTTCTCTGTAATAGTCCACTCTTTATTCCTACCATCACTTACCTTAATTTGCAATTATTTTATTTAAGTGTCAACTTCTTTCTGAACTTCCCCACTACTTCAGAAGGGTAGGAACCATATCTGTCTCATCTGTAAATTCCAGGACCTGATTATAAACAAGGTCTGGCAAGTAGTCAATTCCTTCAAGACTTGTGGAATGAGGGTGAATAGGCTAAAAACCGTGAGTGGACATACTGGCCTTTCCCTCTCCCACCTACTTTGACACCACTCCTCATCACTTCACTCTGCACCCTTAACCTTGGAAGGGAATAGCTGAGCTAAGGCTCTTGAGCAAGGGACATACCTGCTTTCAGCACCTGTCACTGTCCTCCATAAGGTTTCCCCCACTCACCACCTCCAGTCTTTATCACAAAGCACTCACATCTTTGGGCAGGAAGGCAGAACCAAGCACAAATGAGTGACCTGAACAGAACAGACAAATGGCTCAGAATACCTACTTATTTATTTTTAAAGGGGACCAGCTTTGGAGCTTCAGAGTCTTCATTCTTAGAAAGGGAAATAGAATGTAATTAAGTGATTCATACTACAGGGGGCAATGGTTTTCTTTAAGCTAGAGCCAGCACCATCAGCCACTGTACACAGAATCTCTGAACCAATTCACTGACAGATACCCAAGGTTTGAACCAATTAATCCACAACTGAGATCACAGCTGGAGATAAGTGATGGCAGAGAGAAGGAACCAGAGCCCCATCTCACATCCCAGCTGTAGGCAATCCATACCTCTATTGACTTTAGCAAGAAAAGGACATAGTTGGGGGGTGCTGAATGTATTCTTCCCCTACAGAGCCCTAGGAAAGTAAAACTAACAACTAGGGATGACTTCAAAGTGGCAAATGGTGCAATTCAATGAGGAAACCAGGCTTGCACAATCATTAAAGCAGCATAATCTCCCAGAAGGCAATTCCTAGAAATAAAATGCCAAGCATGGTGTATAAGTCATCAGAAAGCCTCTGGAGCCGGAATTTCCAGCTTGACAGAAACCATCCACTTAGTGTTCTAAGAGAAAAGAACAGCATTATCCCAATTTCTCCTACTTGTGTTGTTTCTGAAATTCAGAATGAATTATTCAACTAAATAATTGCTCCAAAATTTACTTTACATCTTTAGCTCTGTGACCCTGGATAAGTTACTTGACCTCTCTTCCTCTCTATATTCTGTAGAACAGAAAATTGTAGTACTTGGCTCATGTTGTATAAAGATTAAATAAATTGTAATGTATTTAAGTGCTTAGTACAGTGTCTGATTATTGTTAAATGCTAGGAAAGTGTTGAAAACCAATTTATTTTTGCAGATGCTTATATGGCTACAGCAAATATGCTCACAATAAAGTTTGCATCCACCTCTACTACATCATATCCTAATGCCAGTTTGCTTCTCCACTTCTAGCCTAGAGCAACCTGAAAGCAAGGACTCCGTCTTTTTCTCTGAATCCCAGTGTAAGCAAATTATCTGGCAAATAATAAGCATCCTATAAGTATTTGTGATGAATAAATAAATATATATTTCTCTGAGGTTAAAAAATGAATAATACACAGTCCTTGCTCTTGAAGAGCTTATAGTCCAGTGGGGGAGACAGACACTAAACAAATCCCCATCATGTGATTTACTAGCGTTCTAAAAGAAATATGGAAACACTGGTGTTAGAATTTGTTTGGCTTAGGGGAATGAGGGAAGGAGGTGATACATAAGCCAACCTCAGAGAAGGAGGGGGATTTCATAAGTAAAGGTTGGACTCAAGAAGGTGGCATCTAAACTGAGTTTTGAAGGATGAGTAGGAGTTAGCCAAATGAAGAAAGTAGAGAGGGCTCACCAGACAGATGAAATAGCATGTGTGTACTTCAGGATCTTGTTTGGAGTGGGTGTGTGTATTTGTATGTGTGTGTGAAAGACATTTCACCATCATAGTGCAAGTTCCTATAGGATAAGAGTTAGCAAATTTTTTCTATAAATGTTTAAATTGTAAATATTTTCAGTGTTGTGAGCTATTCAGTGTATCACAACTACTCACTTCTGTCATTGTAGCAAGAAACCAGCCATATAGACAGTATGTAAACAAGTGATGTGGGCAGATTTGGCCTGTAGAGGGCTGGATTTGACCCATGGGCCCTAGTTTGCTAACTCTTTTGCTTCCCAAGGACACTGTGCATGAAGGTGCCTAACCCACAGGGCCCTTCACATAATCAGACTTGCTCTTTGCATGAGTTATCAATTGATGTGTTATTAACTAGCTTGAGAGTGCCAAATCCTAACCACTAGACCACCAGGGAACACCGAGTTATTAACTAGCTTGAAATCATCAGTATCTATTACAGTTTCTTTCTTTTTGTAAGTAGGCTCCATGCTGGAGTCCAACATGGAACTTGAACTCACAACCCTGAGATCAAGACCTGAGCTGAGATCAAGGGTTGGACACTTAACCGACTGAGCCACCTAGGTGCCCCTCTACCACAGTTTCTATAGGTAAGGAAGAGTTTGGACAGTCTGGCTCAGGATCTCTTATGAGGTTGTGGTCAAGATATTAACTGGGGCTACAGTTAGCCAAGGGCTCTACTGGGGCTAGAAAATATGCTTTTGAGGATATTCACTTACTTGGCTGACAAGTGGGTGCTGGCTTTGGCCTCAGTTCCTCCCCCCAGAGGTTCCTCCACATGGCTGCTTCACAACATGGTGGCTAACTTTCCCTAGAGCGAAGGTGGAAGCCATGATCTGGCCTAGAAAGTGACACATTGTCATTTTTGCCATATTTTATTGGTCATACAGACAAACATGGATTCAATGCAGGGAGAGATGCTCTGCAAGATACAAACATTAGGAGGCAAGGGTTACTGGAGGCCATTTTGAAGATCCACAGTGAGATGTACTTCATTCTTGTCCCTATCTTCTCTCCCCTATTTCAGCCAAATATTCTCATGGAAACTTCAAAGAATCTAATTGTCACATATCCCTCACATTGACCATAAAAAACAATGAGAAGACCTGAAGAACATGAGGGACCCAAAACACATGAGAGAGACTGGGTACAAACAGAGGTAGCTCATCTCTGAAACTCTTCTTCAAGGAAAAGGCTTATCAGACAGAGCCATTAATTGCTCCCCATCAGTAAATTGACCCCAGCCTTCCACACCCCAGCCTCCTCTCTTGCCTAAAGATGAGCTACACTACACAGACAGTTTCTTCACCCTGTACCTTCCATAAATGTAGTAGAATCCATAAACTACTAAAAACTTTACTTATAAACACAGCCTACTCTTCCCTAAACAAATCCGGTGTGGGCGATTTGAGGACACAAGCTGAAGCAACTCCATTTCTAACAAACTATTTGGGACTCAGGATTCTAACATTTTTAAATTGATGAGACCTTACTATTCTTTCCAGCCTCCAACTTCATCCAGCACCCCTTTCCCCAGCACACCTGAGAATAGTCTTCCTGCTTCTGCTTTCAGAGATCATAGGTCCTTTTTGGCTGAGCAAGGGCTGGGGAGAAATGAGGTGACATCTCTTCAGAGTTCTCTTTACCTGGTGCATGGAAGCTCTGTGTTTTGTGGCTGTTGGTGGGGGAGAGAG
The DNA here is from genome assembly GCF_003009895.1 of Hyaena hyaena. NCBI lineage: Eukaryota > Metazoa > Chordata > Mammalia > Carnivora > Hyaenidae > Hyaena > Hyaena hyaena. Next base: position 3,963,657 of record NW_024080707.1, on the reverse strand, counting down.
AGTTTTATTTATTTTGGTTGTCCAGGTGATAGGAGACAGTAGAGAAAAAAAGTAAAAGTTACAGAGAGGGACATGAATTTTAAGACCCAATCCGAACCATTGGACTGTCTCAGACACTCTATACCTAAGGAGATGAGGACCAGTAGCTGACAGGGATATATTATTGTGAGAGATGGAGAACTCCAGCCAGAAATATTGTTTCCTGGGGACTCAGAAGACAAACTGCAGCACAGATGTGGGATCATTCTTCACAGCTCTCAGACTGTGGAGAACACACAGATCTTGAGCCCTACAGACTAGGGTGTATTGTGAGGAAGCCTCCTTGGCACAGATATTGGTGGTCTCACAATTAGTATAGTTGGTGAGGCTGCATAAACATGTTGAGAGCTAAGACATTGCCAAGAGGGAAGCCATGGTGCATGACAGATGCATGTACTTTATCCACTATGTTGTTGGTATAGGTAGGCACTCTATGGGGACTCCTGGAAACTGAGAATCTCAGGATGAGAGAGACTAAATCCTATTTTTTGACATGTAGGAGTCTATGGTCATATCTTGGGGTATTAATATAAATGTAACCTCAATATAGGAGTTAAGAGTATGGATGTTGGAGCCATTCTACCTGAGTTTGAGTCACAGTGTGGCCCCGGTCAAGTTACTGAACACCTCTCTGAGTCTTATTTTTCTTATAACTTGGAGATAATAATACATTTATTTTAGAAGGATGTTGTAAGTATTCCTAGAATTATATGTATAATGTACTTAGGACAGTGCCTGGCACATAATAAACACCACATAATTGTTGGAAAAAAGTTTTACACTCTCAAGTTGATGATGCCTGAAAGAAAGTTGTACAGACTTCCTCCAATGAAAATTACTTCCTCAACTATGGAGCCTATTGCATGTTGGAAAATTTCTCATTACTAAAAAGTTCTTTCTTATATTAAGGCAATTTTCCTTCTTGCAACTTCTCCACATTTGTTCCAATTTTTCTCTGAGATATTATTCCAAAATAAATTTTTAATAAGCTCATTGAGACAACTCTCAAGATCTCCCTGAGTTTTCTCTTTTCCAAGCTAAGCAGCCCCAGATCCTTCAACCATTCCTCAGAGAACGGGCCCCCAGGCCCCTCTCCAACCCAGGTGCATGCCCCTGAATGTACTTCAGATTGGCAGAGTTGGGGAGGTATATGGACTCCAAGTAGACAGCCTGGAGACTGTCCTCCAGGAGACCCTACCCCCCTCATATGAACACATGTTCCTCAGAGGAAGAATGTCAGATTAACCCAACCGTTTCAAATTAATTTTGTTTGGAAGAGCAAGGGGAAGGGGATTTCCAAACAGGGCCAAGGACTTTGTCAAAGCTGTTCCTCCAAGATAGAGATGGACAACTGGCTGGCCTGGAGAGGGGCCAGCTGGGAAGTGTAACTCTGTCCAGGGATGTGAGCCAGGACTGACTTCTCCTCTTGGGAGGTAAGAAGGAAAAGCTGGTTTCCTCAGTAGAGATAAGCATATAGTGTGCGCTCAAGGAAAAAATAAAACATCTCTTTGTACCTGGCACGGGCCCTAACTTATGCCCCCAGCTGGAACACACGCCTCCTTCGTTCCACTTTCACTGTGAGAAGCCCTGGACGGTGGTTGTTGGCTTCTCACTTCCAGAGCACGAGGCTGCCAAATACAAGTACAGCACATTTCCAGGTTTACCAGCTCACGACTTTCTGAATCATTTTTCTTTTATGGGCCTGTGGGGTAGAAGAACAGGAGGCAGGAGGGAACATGGAAACCGTCATTTTGGTCTCAGACTTCGTTTTCTATAGAACGACAGCTGAAACTCTCTTCAGATGCTTTCTGTTTAGCGGGGGGTAAGGATGAATAAGGATTATACCCAAGGACTGTTTGGGAAATAAAGCCTCTTTATTTCTTTTATTAAAAGAGGCTTCCCTTATTATCAAAGTAAGGCCTGCTTGTCAAAGGGGAAAAAACGTCAACCATACTTCACCATCCAAAGGCAGCCTTCATTAACATGTTAGTGGATCTCTTGTCAGAATTTAGGTCACAGCTTTTTTGTTTGTTTGGGTTTTTGTTTGAATTTATTTATTTAAATTCAAGTTAGTTAGCATACAGGGTAGTGTTGATTTCAGGAGTAGAACCCAGTGATTCATCACTTACATACAACACCCAGTGCTCATCCCAACAAGTGCCCTCCTTAAGGCTCATCACTCATCTAGCCCATCCCCCCACCCGGTACCCTCCAGCAACCCTCAGTTTGTTCTCTGTATTTAAGAGTTTCTTATGGTTTGCCTTCCTCTCTGTTTTTATCTTATTCTTCCTTCCCTTTTCCTATGTTCACATGTTTTGTTTCTTAGATTCCACATGAGTGAAGCCATACAATATTTATATGTCAAAGCTTTCAATCTTCTTTCCAAATAATTATAATCATATTACAATACATGATTCTAAATCATTCACAAATATTATGAACATTTCTTCCCTTAGTATGTACTTTACACAAATGTATTTTTAATAGCTTTATAAAGATAAAATTCACATACCATATTATTTGCCTATTTAAGTTTACAATTTAATGGGTTTTAGTATACACGTGTTGTTCAACTATCACCATAATTGATTTGAGAACATTTTCATTACCCCAGAAAGAAAGCTTGTGCCCATTAGTGATCACTCCTCATTTCCATCCCCACCCCAGTCTCAGCCCTAGGCAACCACTAATTTACTCTCTTGTCTCTATAGATATACCATTTCTAGACATTTCATATAAATGACATTATACAATACAGGTCTTTTGTGACTGGCTTCTCTCATTTAGCATAATTTTTTCAAGACTCATCCATGTTACAGCATGTATCAATACTTCTTTCTTTTTTACTGCCAAATAATATTCTATTATACAGATATACTGCATTTGGCTTATCAGTTTATGAGTTGATGGACATTTGTGTGGGTTCCACTTTTTAACTATTATGAATAATGCCACTTTAAATATTTGTGTACAACTATATGTTTCTATTTCTGAGTGAAATTCTGAGTGGAATTGCTGGGTAAACTTTTTGGGGAACTGCTATCCGGGGCACCTGTGTGGTTCAGTTGGTTAAGTGTGTGACTTCGGCTCGGGTCATGATCTCACGGTTCATGGGTTCGAGCCCCCTGTTGGGCTCTGTGCTGACAGCTAGCTCAGAGCCTGGAGGCCGCTTCTGATTCTGTGTCTCCCTCTCTCTCTGACCCTCCCCTGCTCACACTCCCTCTCTCTCTCTCAGAAATAAATAAAACATTAAAACAAACAAACAAACAAAATGACTACTCCATTTTACATTCCCACCAGTAGTGTATGATGGTTCTAATTTCTCTACATTTTTTCTAGCACTTGTTATTATTTGTCTTTTTAAGCAGGTATAAACCATCCTAGCAGGTATAAAATGACATCTCATCATGCTTTGATTTGCCTGTCCCTAGGGGCTAATGATGTTAAGCATGTTTTCATATGCTTTTTGGCCATTCTTACACCTGCTTTGGTGAAGTATCTGTTCAGTACCTTTGCCTATGTTTTAATTAGGTTATTTTTCTTTTTTCTTTTTTTTAGTTGTAATTCTTAAATCTATATTCTGGATACAAGTCCCTAATCAGATAAATGGTTTGCAAATGTTTTCTCTCATTCTTTTAGGTTGCCTTTTCACTGTTTTGATGGTGTTCTTGGAAGCAAAAAGTTTTTAATTTTGATAAAGCCCAATTTGTATATTTTTTTTCTTTTGATGCTTGTGTTTTTGGTATAATATCTAAGAAGGCTTTGCCTAACCCAAGTTCTATTGATCCTATATTTTATTTTAAGAGGTTTATAATTTTAGCTTTTAAACATTTCAGTCTATGATCCATTTGGAGTTAATTTTTTTATATGGCGTGAGGAAGGAGTCAATTTCATTCTTTTTCATGGGCATATAATGTCTTTTTTAATGGTTGCAAAATATGCCATTTATTTGAAGATATTTTAATCTTTCTAATTTGGGGCTACTATAATAAATTCTATGAAGACTCTATACCTAAAATTAATTTTTTTTCAGGGACACCTGGTTGGCTCAGTCAGTTGAGCTTCCAATTTCTGCTCAGGTCATGATCTCATGGCATATGAGTTTGAGCCCCAAGTCAGGACCTATGCTAACAGCTCAGAGCTTGGAGCCCACTTTAGATTCTGTGTCTCTCTCTATCTCTGCCCCTACCCCACTCACTCTCTCTCAAAAATAGACATTAAAAAATACTAAAATTATTTTTTTTCAAATAAATCAATAAAACCTAGAAAAATCTACAAATGGGTATATAACAATCTAGAAATAGAGTTATCAAGTCAAAGAGAATAATCATTTTAAAAGCGCTCGATCTATGTCATCACATTGATTTCTCAAATGGTTTTATTGATCTGTATTCCTTTCAGGAGTATATGAGAAAGTCTCTCCCCTTTTTATTGCCTTAATTGCAAGGGGATTTGTATTATTTTTTTTAATCCTTGCTAACTTGATTGGCAAACATTTTCCTTACTAATTTTTTTCCTAGTTGCATTTCTTACTTTCTGAATTTTCTGATTTCTTTCCCACATTTATCTGTTTTTCTTACTTTATTTAAACTCCTTATATGGCCTATCTCATTGTTTGGTTCCCTATCATCCATCATTCTGTAGCATACTGATCAAAACTTCTCATGGATCACTTGAATCTTCTGTCTCTACAGTAAGAACTTGCAAAGATTTAAGTTATATTTTTTAGAACATGTTTTAGTATCTTTTTCCAGCTGTTCCCACTCCTGGAAGTAAGTGTTCATTCTGCAGAACTACTTATGGTAGCACCATAACATTTTTGGCCCTCTGCTTTCCCCTAAAATCTTACCCAGTCCTGTGTTCCACCCCTCAAAGCTCTTCTGATCGGCTCATTAATTAACTGTGCAAACAATATAGCTGTGTTGGATAAATCATTTTTGCAAGCGGCATCTCTCTTTAGCTCACATAAATGTTGAGAGATAATTATCACTATCATCCCTGAGATGGGAAACCTGAGGCACAGATAGGTTAAGTACCTTGCCCAAAGTTACATAGCTTATAAGTAGTTGAACTGGATTTTGTCCACAGGCATTCAGACTCCAGAGCCATTGGGGTGGCTAGCTAGTTCATCTGATCCATGAAATCACATTAAGGTAACAGGGGTCAATAGGACCTGATGTTACCACCCCAGGTTAAAATGTACACTTTAATAGTCACCTCAGCCCAGAGTTATGACTAGTTCTGGGCATCATGATAAGACTGATACAAAAAAAAAAAAAAAAAAGGCATGCTGCTTTGCTCGATTGTACCTAAGCTAAATATGTACAGGCCTGGCACAGAGTTAAGTACTCAAGAAATGATGGGACTTTTTTCTCCCTGTTTCCTTGGCCCTCAGACAGATGCCCTATCATCATCAGTGCAGAACCTTGGTGATGGTCTATCAACTTGACTAATAGCATAATAATTAGAGCTGCTTCTTAAGGGCAATCTACTGTAAACACTAGGCAATTCACATACACTGCCTTACAAGCTCATGCCAATCTTAACACATGCTTGAGAAGTCAATCTTTAGACACATAATCAAATTACATGTTAAAACATCTGGAAAGTTGGTCCTTTTCCACATGGATCAGATCATGTTTTTACTTTTCTTCTCAACCTTCCCAAATGCATGTAGAGTAAAATCTAAAGGCTTTACATTTTCAGTCATCTTGACCTTTTTATTCTTTCTCAAACATACATTGAAAACATACTTTCCTTATGATTGTCACGTCTGATGTTTCCCCCCACCTGGAAACTTCTTCTCTACACTTAGTTAAATATTTCAGCTCAAATGTCACCTTCTCAGAGGACCCTTCCTTGACTACCTCTTCTATGTATCTTCCCTCCATCCCTCATATCCCTTACTATGTTTTGCTCATTGTACTTGCCACCTGGCATTCATATTTATTATGTTTCACTCAACTAAATTCTTACATACATGAAAAAGGGAACTTTGTCCTTGTTCACTGCTGTATTTATTCCCAGAGCCTTGAGTTGCACATTGCAGGTGCTCAAAAAAGTATTTGTTGAAGGAAAGATGGAAGGAAGGAAGGGAGAGAAAAAAGGTAGGAAGGAAAGAGAGGAAAGAAAGAATCCTTAATATCCCCATTTCATAGATGGGAAGTCAGAAAGGTTAAGTAACTTGCTTAAGGTTATATAGCTAATTAAGAGAAAAAACAGAGATCAAAGACTTTTTTAAAAAAGTTTTCAATTTATTAATTTATTTACATTATTATTTATTTATTTATTTAGAGAGAAACAGCAGGGGAAGGGCAGAGAGATGGAGAGAGAGAATCCCAAGTAGGCGCCACACTGTCAGCACAGAGCCCAACACAGGGCTCGAACCCATGAACTGTGAGATTATGACCTGATCTGAAATCAAGTTTTGAACACTTAGCTGACTAAGCCACCCAGACGCCCCCAGAAACTGAAGACTTTTGCTCTTAAACACTACTTGTTTCTGTCACTAAATATCACCACACATATACTTGAACATTGGAGGGTTTATCTGCAATATTGCATGACTTTAAAAATAAAAGAGGGCTAAGTAATTGTTATTTATAGATTATTGTTTTTATTTTATTTTTTAATGTTTATTTATTTTGAGGGAGAGAGGGGCAGAGAGAGAAGGAAAGAAAGAATCTCAAGCAGGCTCCAGGCTGTAAGCACAGAGCCTAATATGGGGCTCAATCTCACGAACCATGGGATCATGACCTGAGCCAAAATCAAGAGTCAGATGCTTAACTGACTGGGCCACCCAGGTGCTCCTAGATTGCTTGTTTAAAAAAAAAAAAAAAAAAAAAAAGGAAAAAGAAAACACAAAAAGAACCAAAAAATGACATACATATTCTGGATGAAAATACAAAATTAGGAAAATACAAAATTGAATAACCATACTGAGTTTTGGTTTAGTACCTTACTTTAATTCCCTCTCATGTATACTCTCAAAAGGCATGGAAAAATCCTTTTGTCTGTGACACAGGGAAGTCATTGCAAATGCCTATGCATGGGATTTATCTAGAAGGCCACAATCCAAGCATCTTCTCAGAATGCTAACCTATTCTTTTTATTTAGTTCAAGGTAATGTAATCCTTTAGACAGCCAATTTATAGATCAGCAATAACATGGTTGGGAAATTGGAGGCTGGATATTATCTTTTTTTACTCTTTTCAGTTTATAATAAACAAAAAGTGAAATGCAATGTCCAAAATATATAAACCAGAGAGCACAAGTACTAGAAAGCCCTTTAGGGAGCATCTGGTTTACTCTTTCATTTTCCAGATGAGGAATGTAGATCCCTAGGAGGTGAATTTCTACATATATAATAATTATGCTTGACATTTGCTTTCAAATTTAGCATAGCGATATGCCAAATGAACCAAAAAACTGAGAATATGTGGCCAAAAAATTCTATGTGTTTCCTCAGGAACTCATTGAATCATGACATCAGTTTCTTTGTCTCAAGTTTCTAAAATCTGAGTCTAACTAAAAATGACCTCACATCTCATTAGGGAAATAAATCTATGGGACTGTTAACCTCAAACTAGCCAAATATTGGCATTATGTGCATCATGGACCACATCTGATTCAACTCACCAATCCTGTTGAGTCCCAACTCTGCTCAAGGGTATTGACCATGCACCATAGGTATGAGGTTGTGGTCTTTAGCCAGGTGAGGAACTCAAGTCTAAGGATGGTCTATGTGACTGCAGTGAGATCCTCTACACAGGGAACTTATTAGCATGGATGGTCAGAAACAAGTCTGAACAATTTCTTTTTCTTTTTCCCTGTTCTGTTCTTGTTTTATTTCCCACTGTTCCTTCTTTTCCTCCATCCTGATAATAAAATAAATATATGCTTGAGGCAAAAGAATTCTCCAAAGAACAATTAAGTACTGACAACATTACATCTATAGTTTCAAATATTGGTAACACTTTCATGTGTGGCATTTAAAAGTCCATTGGTTAAGAAAATGCGGCTGTTAGGGAGAAATTTGGAATCTTATATTTGACATCATCAAACAGAACTTTTTCAACATCTTCCCAGGGCCCATATTGAAAAAGATATTCGAGTGGATAGTTAAGTCCATGGTGAGAAATGTTTATTATTGAGAACATGAAAGTAAATTGCACCAAATGGGTACCTTCAGGTTGAAATCATGGTGAGGGATAAACAAATGCTAAGGCCGTTGTAGGCATGTCAGGGCTAAGTCCCTTGAGGCTTTGGAGCTTGTTAGAATCCCATTTTGGCAGGATGGTTGCTCAACCTCTCAGAGCCTGTTCCATAAAAACGGAGATCAAGATCCTTTCTCTGTAAGAAGATTATGAGGATCTTGTGAGATGGACCTATACAGATCTTAGCGCAGAGCCAAGGACATAGTGTGTCTTCACTCAGCATGAGCCACTCTTGTAAGGTGACATTCAGTGCAGTGTCACAGCAACCAGAACTGAAGGAAGATTCAGAGAAGGTGACTTTCCTGCACTGAATGCATCCACCATTTCACAGGGGCTCTGTCAGCAACCTCATGGTGGATGATCAGTGGAATCCAGGCTGGGAACAGGCATAGCCTGCCCACTGCTGCAGGCATGGGAAGCCAAGGCAGCAGCTGCCAGGGGTGCAATGATAATTTGGGGGCTTCCCTCACCTGGGTCACTACCTCCTTCACCCCAGCATGTTGTCTAAGTGAAATCTGGTGTAAATGAGGAGTCTGGACCACCAAAGCAGCAGGAGGAATGGAGGGCCCAGAGGGAGGATCTGAAGCCTATGGAGGGGCAGTGTGGAAGCAGGGAAGTGACACCCAGCTCCATCGCCCTAGTGACAGGGGCAAACGAGGAAAACCAAGTCAGTCAGCTGGTTCCTAATACAGGAAAGGGGACTCTGCAAGCCAGAGCCCCTGGGAAATCACCTTCAGAAATTAAGCAGGGTTTAATATGTTAAACCATCAGAAGGATAAAGATACAGGGAAAGGGATTCCAAGTACCTTGGGAGAGGGGACAGTGGGTGCCACATCCTCTGCAGGGAGAGATTCAAATAAATACATTTCTTCTTCTGTTGTCTGCTTTTCAAGGGAATGGAAAAACACACACACTCTCTCCTCCATAATAAGTGGTTTGGTCTGTGCCTCTCTTGACTTCCTCACAAACAACCCTGGGAGCAGACAGACTTCTCAGATTACTCTTGACCTTGGGAGTTGACCCTTAGAAATGCATTCGACTTCAAGATCTGAGAAAACCAAACCAAACTCAACACAACAACCTCTTGTGAAAGATGGTTTATTTCTGCTGAGGACCCTGTTTCCCTTCTCTACTTCATTGTTGCTCCACAGTTAAGATAACTTTAAAACACACACACACACACACACACACACACACACACACACACACACACCAGATCATCCTTCTTCTAAAAACTCTTCACAGCTTACTACTGTCCTTAGATTAAAATCCAAATAGCAAACTGGACCAAAAGGTGTCATGTGATCCAGCACCTGCCCACCTCTTGATTCCACACCACTCCCTGGCTGTCCATTATGTCCCAGCTACCCTGGCCTCGTTCTTCTTCTTCCAGGCTTCTTCCCACTTAGCACCTTTGTGCCAGCTGTTCTCCATGTTTGAACTGCTCTCCTTCCTGGATTTGCATGGCTGACACCTTCTTGCCTTTTACATCCCACTCAAATGTCACCTTCACAAGGAGACCTCCCTGAATCATTCCAAATCTGTACCCACACCACAACTTTCCAGCACTTAACTACTTTCTGGCGTGTGTGTGTGTGTGTGTGTACTTACTCTTTGATTGTGTTGTCTGTCACTCCTACAGGGACATAAGCTCCATGACACAAGGCCCTACCTGTCCTGTTCATGAATGTATCCACAGAGTCTAAGCCTTGCCTCACACACAGCACAGCTCAGCTCAACATCTATTTGTAAACGGGAAGAATGAAGCTTGTACCTTTCTACTCTCTCTCCCACTGCCGTCTTTGGTGACTTAACCATCTGATTGGAATACACCGGATTCCTTCTCATTGCCCCTCAGTACCACTCGGGAACCAGCAGAACCATATTCTGGCCTTCATCCTCATGCTCAAGCATCTCCTGCTTGGAACCACTCTGTACTCTTCAAAGCTGCCACATCTTCCTAACCTCCTTTACCCACTTCCACTAAAACAAGCATTCCCAATCCCCAACCCCATTAGCTTCCTCTCCATTTGACTCCCTGAACTTTGTGGCTAGGAAGATAGGGTTGTAGTCATACTAGTGACCAGAATTTGAGCATTTTTGTGAGGATTAAGTGAGCACAATGCCTGACACATTAAAAATGTTCCGTCAACAGTTACCTGTCTCATTTCTAACACCATTACACTGAAAGTTTCTTCTTGGCCTCTGCCTCCCACCCTTTTTTCGGTTCCTCCCCTTTCACTCCTATTTGGTTAGTTATACTCTCCTTGGTTCATTTATATGAGGTAAAGTTGAGACCTTGCCAGGTCTTCTCAGTGAAGACTTCTGACTGGACAGAACCAGCCCGGATTGAAGAAAAGCTGAGGACTTTCCGGCTCCATGGGAACCTTGCACACCAGCCAGTGGGCTTCAGGCTCTGGCTGTCTGGAGTCCACAGGTGGGCCTCTAAAGCTGTTAGAGGCAGGGGACAGGCCCCTGGGGCAGGGTGGGCTGGAGTGATGTTCACCTGTGTTTTTACTTATGAGATGCTTAAAGAAGCCAGTTTCTATCCTTTGGGATCATCATTTCAGAGTTTACTATAATCTTTTCAATTTTTTAGACTTTCTTGTTCAAGTTCTCAGGAATCCAGAGAGGCAATCCTTGGAAACAATCATGAGTAATTCCTGGCCTGGTTCCCTGTGTGGAAGAGGGATGGAGTGAGCACAGAGGAAGCTGCCTACATCTCCTGGCTGTGGTTCTGTGACCCAGCCAATCTGAAATTGTGAGGCCCTTTCCTAGCCTTTCTGCAGCTAGGTCTCAGGCCCCAGATGTGGGGAATTCTTCATTTGCAGAAGTTCAATCTATTTCAGGATGACTAATGCCGATCACATACCAGATTGTCAAATATTTGCTAAGAGAATTTATAAGTGACTAAATAAAGGAACTCAGAAATGGGCATGACTGTTGACCCTCCTGCTACGAGGGATGGGCATGTCTGGAATAAGCAGGGTGACTTTATAAAATTAACTAATTATTTCCACAAATGCCCTGGGCACATAGTATGTGCCAGATACTGTGCCAGATGCTAGGGATACTGGGTGAGAAAAGCAGGTCCAGTCTCCACTCTCATAGAGCTCAAAGTTGGAGTGTATCTGTGGGAATGATACAGTGTGACAGGTGCTACTGCCAGAGGGAACATGCAGGGTTATCTATCTGGAAGCACAAGGGAGACTACATGTCACTCAAAGCACCAGGCTTGGAGAGGGCTTCTTGGAGGACAACGTGATGCCCCAGGTGAGGCTTGAAGGATGAATGAGTCAGCCAGGTGGCAGGAGAGGAAGCAAGGTTAAAGGAAAGTTTCCAGGCAAAGCCAAGAGCATGTGCAAAGGATGAAGGATGAGAAAGGGCATGATGCTCTGCAGGAATGAGGAGCACCCGAGTAGAGCTCCACTGCCAGAGATTCTGATTTAATTGGTCTTGGATTGAGCCCAGACTTGGGGATGTTTTACAAGCTTGAGTATGTTTTAAGGCAGGTGACTTTAATATGCAGCCTGAGTTAAGAGGCACTGGACCAGAACATGGGATGAAAGGGAAGGCGTGGTAAGAGGTTAAAGCTGGAGATGTGAAGTGGGCCAGATCACACGGGGCCTGGATGACTGTGTCAAGGAGTTTGACTTTTCTTCTCTGAGCACTGGGAAGCTCTTTAAATATTTAAGGGAACAGGTGGCATGATCAGACTTGCAGTCTTCAGAACATCTCTGTTGTGGAATATGGATCAGAGCAGGGACAGGAATGGAAGTAAGAAAAACCAGTTGGGAGGCTCTTGCAATACATGATGCAAAAGATAATCACAGCCTGAATTAGGCGAGTGGTAGCAGGGACAAAGAGAAGGAAATGAATTCCAGAGATATTTAGGAAGTAGAACTGCTAAGGTTGATCAAAGATTGACTGTGAGAGGGAGAAGTCAGGGTTGTCTTTTTTTGGACAGCTGGATGGGTAAAGTGTCATTCCCTAGGATGGAGCTCACTGGAGGGGAAGCACCTGGACAGGAGAAGCTGGTTTGTGGATGTGCGGGCAAGGACATCAACCTGCAGCCTGTTGAACTTGAGGTACAAGTGGGACATCCAAGTGAGACAACCAGCCAATAGATGGTAGCTTAGTCCTCAGGTAAAATATCTCAGTTGAAGACAGAAGAAGTCATTGGAAAAGGATGAAAAGGGGTGAGATCACCCAGGGGAGAGACTGTGGAGTGGGAAGAGAAAAACATGTCCACAGAACCTTGTAAGTTACTCCCTTCCTCCAGGTAGACAGCCCTAAACCCATTAAGGGTAATTAGGCTAAGTGGTGACGTGACTTGTCCTAGCTAGTCCTCCTCACATCTGTGAGCAGGCTTACCCTAGCCAATGTGAGCCCCTGCTGCTGGCCTATATTCGGCCCATCACTGTCAGTGCAATTGGATCAAGTTGATCTGCAATGAGAAGCGGCTGGCAGTTGTGTCTTGCACCTATGGAGCTTAGCTGCGGGAAGCAGTTCCAAATTCCACAGCTCTGCTTAGAGCTTTCTAAATACAGTGGTGGTTATGTGTTAGACATCAGAGACATTTTAAAGAAAGTGAGCCTGAATCATCTGAGAATGGGAACATTCGACAACTAACTCAACACAAAGGTCCTGGGAAGAATTTGCTCTGGAGAAGGGAAGGATGGGTAGGCAGCTAGTAATGCTTTATTCTAGGCTCTGTGCAATTGTGACGCTATTTTCGGTTTTCAGGCTGCCTGAATCTAAGTGCCCTGTTATGCCCTTTGATTCCAGAAACAACTTCTGTTGTGTTGTAAACAATAACAACAAAGCACTTGGACGATAAGCAGTTTCTTTTATTCCTAACAACAGGCCTATCAAGTAAATAAGGCAGGTGTTAGCCCCATTTTAAAAATGAAGAAACTGAGGACACAGCTAATTCCGTTGTCCAAATTGCAGAAAATATAATGGGGACTAAGGAGCTGATCCAGTTTCTCACTCCAAATCCACTCCAACCTCCCATTCTGGCTCCCATCTCTTCAAAAAGGGCCTTTTTGACCCACTCCAGAGATGAGCTGCAAGAGAGCTTCTTTGAAAAGAAGCTTGGCGAGTAGTTCCTGTGATAGGTCTCTTTCTGACTTTTCCCTTTGTTCTTAATCTCATTCTAGCATAAATCACATATGCCCAATACCAAAAAGTTTGAAGACAGATACCTGGAGTGTGTGGGGGAACCCAAAGAATTATAGACCTTCAGGACTGGAAAGGATCAATGGGTCATTTACTTTAACCCCAAATGTTCAGATGGGAGAAAGTGAGAGGAAGATAGCCTGTGCGCACTCACCTAGCCAACTGTGGCAATCAGGAGACCCAAAGTCTAGCCTGCTGATGTACACCCAAAGAGCAGTGTGAAAATAACCTCAGACTTGGAGCACTGAAACAAAGAAACAGAACCAAAATCTCTGGGGGAATAAAGAGGTGACCTAAAAACAGTACACACTCTGCGATGCATTCCCTTTTTCTTTTGAATATGTTTTTATAGGGCTCTGATTGAGAAAGTTAATTAGGGACATTATTATGGTACTCTCTTTCCCTTGTCTTTGACTAAAGTCATGGGAGGAGGTAGGTGGAAGTGCCCAGCAGGTAGAGTGGGTGGAATTGGGAAATTGCTCTGTAAGATTCAAGTTGGTGACAATGGGATTGTTGGTTCCACCAGTTTATTATTCACTAGTCACTAGAATTAAATGTAATAATAGCTTGCATTTGCATAGTATATTCTAATTTACAAAGGGCTTTTATGACATTATCTCATTTGATCCCACTGATAACCTTGTAAGGTAGACAAGGCAGGTATAATTATCCCACTTTATGGACGACAGAACTGAGGCCCAGAGAAGTGAAATGACTTGACCCAGCACATTCAGTTATTAAACAGAGTCTGGACTAGAAACCAGGCATTCTTCCCTACAGAGCTTCAAATCTGCAAAGGTCACACAGCTAAGTAAGTTGGACTTGTATCCTAGGGAAGCCACCTCAGAGCATGTGCTTTTGCCTACCATGTTTTTCTAGTCATTCAACAGAGATTTGTTGATTGTGTCTTGTTTTCTTAGTTTCCTGCTCACTGTACATATAATTCGTGTGCTCTTACTGAGGCAGGTGCTCATTAGTGAAGGCATGCTTGGTAAAGGCTTCGAGAACCCTCTCCATACCTCAGCAAACACAAACCTGTGGCCTAATTCCAAGAGTCCCCATAAGCACTAATTGCAGGGAAGATGAACCAAGAGAAGACTAACATACAAGCCCTGACCCCACCTCCCATAGCCTTTAGACTCTGGGCTCATGAAAAGCTGATGCACTACATGTCCGGCCTGGGTCTAACCGGAAGTGAGGAAGCCAGAAGACCATTTTACCCAGCAGTCCTTTGTGTTATCCTATCCCTTGCTATGCTAGCTTTTCTTGGTAAAATTAGTAGCAGCTGTTGGCTAGTCTTGAAAATTGTCTACCCTCGGGAGAACATGTCACAAAGTACACAGGGCCTCTTTGAGGCTGGACCCCTGGGACAGGCAGCTCTATAAATAGCACCCGTGATAGTGAAATGGGAGATGGGTCAGAAAAGCAAACTGGCTGTCCTCAGGAATCATAAACCAGTGAGTCTAAGCAATGACTTTTAGAGAAAAAAAACCATTCCTATTACTTGGGTCTAACACTGAAGAGTCCCTTTAAGAACTAATTTGTGGGACACCTGGGGGGCTCAGTCAGTTAAGCGTCCAACTTTGGCTCAGGTCATGATCTCATGGTTCATGGGTTCGAGCCCCTCGTTGGGCTCTGTGCTGACAGCTAGCTCAGAGCCTGGAAACTGCTTTGGAATCTGTGTCTCCCTCTCTCTCTGACCCTCCCCTACTCACACTGCTCTCTCTCAGAAATAAATAAAACATTAAAAAAAAGAACTAATTTATAGAAGACGGTTGCACTGCTTTAGCTACTAAAGGAACTGAAGTTTGGTTCCGGGTTATGTTACATGAGTAAAACTTACAGAAATGTGCTTGTTCTCAAATGTTCCTATCCCACTCCTCTACCATCACATCCAAGAGGCCTCTCTTAGTACCATGTCCCTTCCCTACATCTATTTTTAATGAAAAAAAAATTTTCGTTAGGATTGCAAAAGCAGTTTGTGCCAGTCAAGAATGTCAAAAACTATATAAATGTATAACTAAGAATGTAAAGTGCCTTTCAATCTCTAGCCCAGAGATAACAAGTGTTAACAGTCAAAGTCTCCTTTAGTTTGGAGGCTCTTGCAGGGATTCACACGAAAGGTAAAGCATGCGGGGAGAAGGTATGATGAGGCAGGGGCAGATACAAAGTGGCTCCAAAGTGAAATCAACAGGAAGGTGGGAAAAGAGTAAGGTAAGGAAAATTCGCCCTTGTCTTTGAGCAAAGGTGAGTGAAACGAAGTTGTCTCATTGAATAACAGGGGAAGATGCTTAGTCTGTCAAGCCTTGGTGGTCATCTTGTGTCAGTTATTATTCTAGGAGCCACAGCTACAAATGCTCAAAGGCCTGCACTTAACCTCGCAGATGTGCTGTTAAGTATTTCAAATTCAGACTACTTTAGCATCTCAACAGAAATTAAAGGCTGGGAGGGAGGGAGAAATTTCAAATGTAGAAAGCACTCATCTATTTGAGGGACCTGAGGTTTTCAGTCATCACCTTGAAGCAGCTGCTTGGAACATATTATCTCCGGAATCCACATTTTCTGTAAACTTACCCATAACCTTCTCAAGGTATAAACACTCCACAATTAGTGCAAAATCAGCTTCGGCAAAATGCAACTTGAGCCAAACACACATCTGAAAGCTAAGGTGAGACTGTTTTAAGTTACAAATGTGAACTCTGTCAGCCTACTTCAGGGGTACATCGTCTAATAATTACAGCAGACCAAGACTCAAGCTTTTGACTTCATCACTCTTGCCACTATTAACGTTGCTCATACTTACTGTGGTGTGTGTAGCCAGGAAAAGTCTCACTTTAGGACCTTGACAAACAAGTCCCACCGGTCTTACCCTTCTTAGCAGTATCCTGACAGACCGCACACACTATTAAATAGGCTGTGTGAAAGCCAGTCTTATGCACCTTGAATGAGGCCTTCGAGGATAGTCGGCCCTCAGCCTTGCTGACTTCAGAGTCAGAGGGTAACTGCTGCTGACTTGCAGCTCTACATCCCTGGAGACTCCTAGGGATTTCCCTTCTGGTAAGGTTTTCAAGGGGGGTGATGATTGCTGTACTTCTCTTTCTTTTTAATTATCACAAGAGAAAAATAAGAGAACACTGTTACTGCTATCTGGTTATTTTATCTGATTTTACTTTGCCATTTTAGGTTTTAGGTTCGAATTTTCTTATTATAGCCCCAAGGAATACAACAAGGATCTAGGAGAAGAAAAGGAAAAGACAAGTTCTAGCATTTCTAAAGGCACCAAGTAAAGTCCAAAAAAGCAACACATAAATACTGAGTCCCCTCTCTCTAGCAGAAGTCAAGTATAGGCAGTGTGATCTTTTGTTAGGAAGTTGTCATCTAAATGGAAAGGCCTGGAGTGAAGTCAGACGTGACTTGGGCAAGGAAGCTAGTTGACCATCTAGAGAGTTTACTAGACAGTGGCATTAATTAGGTAGAGTCACTAGATTTCCAGGAAGGATTCTCCCCTTTAAAGGCTCATAAATTGAATTACAAGTTCACCATGATAAGATCAAATGCTGAGACTCGCTTACCAAACTCACAAGAGACATACATAAAAACTAGAGTGCCATTTACTCTTTCCCATTAAGAACTATAACTACACAGCATGTAGGATATGTCAACTAATTCACATTCTCAATTGTGAGGGGGGGAAAATAAGATTTAAACACATCTACAGAATCCTGGAAATAAATCATCAAGCCTGTGCATAATTAGGGATTTTATCATACTTTTAGTTCCCCAGGAATAGAACCAGCCTCATAATATATAAGACTTGAGTGATTTCAGCATAATCAACCTTTTGGAACATTTTCCTAACTTTTGACTTTAACTAGTTTTCCAGAATAAGTCTGCCTTTATGTGTCTAGTAGAAACACTTGTTTTGAAAGGGGGTTTCACAGGCTCTCTCTTAGGTCATTTCCTCAATTACTGAGCTTATGCCTTACATTTGGATTCTCACTGATGTTCTTCTCAGAGAGTTGAGTTGAGTCAATTGTGAGAAAAACTGGCAGCTCATCCCTATGCTGACTACAGGATATTCAGTTATTGAAAGGGAAGCTGGACTAGATGACATTTATGGTCCTTCTGTTCACAGAGGCATGAAGGAAAAGGTGAGAAAAGTTGGATAGTTGAGGTGGAAAGCTAAGGAGAGGGCTGAATCTGATTTAATTCACTAAAGAAATTATTTTAACTGAAGGCAGAGATAAGGAATTGTGTATGCTGAATTTTCTCTACTTTTGTTGTTCATAGGCAAATGCCACTTTTGGCAACTATAAATCCAAGGAGGCTCTCCTGGGAGACAGACTAGCAGCTGCTCAGGACCGTGTT
The DNA here is from genome assembly GCF_003009895.1 of Hyaena hyaena. Taxonomy (NCBI): domain Eukaryota; kingdom Metazoa; phylum Chordata; class Mammalia; order Carnivora; family Hyaenidae; genus Hyaena; species Hyaena hyaena. The sequence continues at coordinate 3,945,853 of NW_024080707.1, read as the reverse complement.
GATGCAGCAGCCCCCACTGTGTAAGACCCCACATACCATGCATATACACTTTCTGATTGATTCCATGCAGAAATTGGTTTGGCTTCAATTCCATTCGGCTAAGTAGGTTATTCTATCCAGTCATTCATTTGCTCAAGCAACTTTTACTGAGCCCTAAGCCAGATATTGGCATAAAAAAATAAGATATTGTCCACTCACAATCTAAGGAAAAAGATATATAAGGAACTTTTTTGCTAAGTTTATTTATTTTGAGATAGAGAGAGTGCCAGCAGGGGAGGGGCTGAGAAAGACGGAGAACCTCAAGCAGGCTTCATGCTATCAGCACAGAGCCCATGCAGGGCTTGAACTCACAAAACCAAAACCATAAGAAACATGAGCTGAAACCAAGAGTCAGACACCTAACCAACTGAGCCACCCAAGTGTTCCTAGAAGGAATGGTTTTAAAACAGAAAGGTTTGCATTTTGCTTAAGGAATGTTCAGAGAACTGAGGGATTCAGAGGGTAGAAGGTGTGCCTCAAAGAACTGCTTTAGCTGTGTCTCACAAATTTTGATATGTTGCATTTTCATTTATTTCAGTGGAATTTTTCATTTGTCTTGAGACTTGCTTTTTAACCTAGGGATTATTTTGATGGGTTTTGTTTCCCAGTACTTGGAGATTTTTCTGTAGTTTTTTGTTACTCTAAGTTGATTTCATCGTGGTTGGAGAACACACTCTGTATGATTTAAATTCTTTTTTTTTTTTTAAATATTATTTATTTATTTATTTATTTATTTCTAGGAGAGAGAGAGACAGCGTGAGCAGGGGAGGGTCAGAGAGAGAGAGGGAGTCACAGACTCGGAAAGAGGCTCCAGGCTCTGAGCTGGCAGTCAGCACAGAGCCCGACGCGGGGCTCGAACCCACGAACCGCGAGATCATGACCTAAGCGAAAGTCGGACGCTTAACCGTCTAAGCCACCCAGGTGCCCCTGATTTAAATTCTTTTAATTTTGTGGAGGTTTGTTTTATGGCAAGCATCATAGGATATAGTCTATTCTGGTATGTGATCCACTGGCACTTAAGAAGCGTCTATATTCTGTTGTCATGGTGTGGAAAATTCTATACATGTTGGTTAAATCCTGTTTGTTGATGTTACTGTGTTACTGAGTTCTTTGTCTAGGTATTCTATCAGTTATTGAGAGAAGTATATTGAATTCTCCAACCTTAATTGTGAATTTATGTCTCTTTTCATGTTTTTCAGTTTTTGCTTCACATGTTTTGTAGCTCTGTTGTTTGGTGCATACATATTTAAAATTACTATGTCTTAAAAAATAAAAATAAAATAAAATTGCTATGTCTTTTTGGTATAGTGTCCCTTTTATCATTATATATTGCCCCTTTCTGTCTTTGCTAATTTTCTTCTTATTGAAGTCTACTTTTTCTGACATTAATACGGCCAATCATGCTTTCCTTTGAATAATGTTTATATGACCTATCTTTTCTACCCTTCCTACCCTTTTACTTTCAACCTGCCTATATCATATTTGAAGTGAGATTCTTACAGACAACATATTTGGATTACATTTTTAATCCACTCTGCTAGTTTCTGTCATTTAAGTGATATATTTAAACCATTTACATTTAATTATTGATATGAAGACTTAAGTTTGCCATTTTATTTTTATATCCTCTTTATTCTGTGTAATTTCTGTTTCTTTTGTTTTGTTTTTAATGTCTTCCTATGAGTTACCTGAATGTTTCTGAGAATTTCACTTCTTTTATACATAGTGTTTTTGAGTATACTTCTTTGCATATCTTTTTTAATGGTTGTTTAAGAGATTAAATATACAGAATTTATCTGCTGGTGTCATCACTTTGCCGATACAAATGATTCAGATGATTAAATTATAAGTAAAATTCTTTCCCAAGTCTATAGCATTTAACTACAAGATCTTGCCTCGGGCACCTGAGAAGGTCTTGATGTCACTGAAATTGATATTTCAGTCCTTTCTCATTTCTCCAGCGGTGCTTGCTTGTGAAATCCAGACTATCTCTGACACAAGAAAAAGAGGTGCAATTAAATGTTTAGAAAACTACCAATTGTTCATGCTGATGAGCAGAGAGGTGGACTAGATAATTCAAATCCAGATAGAACTTTCAAAATCCAAATTTTAGCTGCATATACTAACCTGTTAAACTTTTAAGAGGACTTTTTAAAAATAGTAAAATTGTACTGTTCAAATTTTACCTGCTGATTTTATTCTTTTGCTAATATTTCATGTAAAGGGAGAAATGGGTCATAAATGACTCACACTGGATCATCAGACTGCAGGTAATTTGGGTGAGGTATTATGAATTGGCAGTCTGGCCTTATAGAATATATCAAGACTTAGATGTCATATAGAGGTGGGGTTGAATTCCAGCTTTGTTATATATAAGCTATGTGACATCTTTTGTGATACTTTATTTCCTAGTTTGTAAAGTATGGTCAATTATTTTTCCTGCAAATTTTTTTGTGAGGATTACATAACACATAATATACATAAAAGACCTACCACAGAAGATGATCAACAAAATATAAGTTCCCTTGCTATGTTCCTGTTGACTTTCACAGAAGAAAGCCAAATATCTGTATTCAAGTATATGGGTATTTCTAAACTAGGGCTCTCTCCATCAACCAAAGTTTGAGAGGTATGCTAAATAATATTTTGGTAGCACTAAAGAAGCCCCTTCTTAAAGAGCTTTAAAAAAAAATTTACTGATCACTAACTATGTGATGAACAAAGGGTGGGCACTTGACATCCTGACATTATGGCTTCCTTTGCACCCACCTTATAGTCTCTGACATCTAGAAAGATGAAGAGCCAAACAAAAAGGGACCTAACCTGAAAATTAAGTCTGGGATATAGATCAGAGTTGTCTAGGTAATTATTTGACCTTGAAGAGGTGACTTAGCTTCTTTACGGTTCAGTTTCCTCATCTATTAAATGAGACTAGACCTGTCTCTGGGGAACTGTGAGGGTGAATTAGGTCATGTACATAAAACACTTGAGGTCTTTGAAAGAAGAGCTTTTACAAACCTATAAATGGCATAATTAATGTCATCATTGCCATTATTATTGTTGACAAGGTGAGATATGTGTGCACACATGCAAACTTCAGAGTTGGGAACATTTGTTACAGAGAATATGAATCTGAAGACTACCCTATGGAGTTTCTCTTACCCCAGTCTCTTTATTGCTGGCTTAAAATATCCCACTTCTACAGAAATACTTTTGTTCACACAATTGACATTTTATTACCAGCAATAAAATGTCCATGTATGAAGTCCCCTGAACCATCACCCCTGTTTTTCACAATGGTTAAGGGTCCTTAGGAGTGTGTTAGGTGGAACTAGAAAGATTTTCGCCTACCTGCAGCCTTCACTGTAATGAAATACCTTCTTTATTAGCATAAGCAGCTAATATTGATGCAGTGCCCAATGAATTCCAGATAATATGTTAAGTTTATCAGCATTATCTCATTAACTCTCACAATGGCATAAAACACACTTTATTTAGATTTTACTCAGAGAGTACCTTCTTACGGAGGCTTTTCAAATTCACCCTAAATAAAAGGGTAACATGCTCCCTTACACCCAGACCTTTGATCTGGCTTTTTTTTCTTCATAGCCCCCATTTGACATATTTACATTTCTTGGTATATCCTCTGTGTCTTCCCTTAGAATGCAAAGTCTGTAAGAATGGGATGTTGTTTTGTTAACTGTCTATCCCCAGTATCTAACAAAGTACCTAGCACATGATGGGTGCTCAGAAAAAAATACTTGTAAGCAAATTAATGACCCTTTGAGTTAGGTAAGACTATACCATTTTGCTGATGATGAAATGGAGACTGAAATTTCCCCCACAGCCACACAAAAAATGGCAAAGCTGAGACTGGAAAGAAGTCTAACTGATTCTAGCCTGGCCGCTAACCACTGACCTCATGCCCCCCACTGCCTTCAGGAAAGACCACACAGATGATACTTTACTGCTATGGCATGTTTCTGTCAGAAGAGTCGTGAATAGAATAGCAGTGAGACAGAGGCAAAGGAATAAACTGGGGAAAATAATTAGATTCTAGTAAATTGTCCTTTTCTTCCCTTCCAACACCACTCGTACCTAAAAAACATGTACCAGTCAACTTTCTCTTCAGCTCTTTCTAAGCAAACCTGAAATTCCAGGAACCTACATCTCTTCCATCTTTTGTCTCCCTTCTCTAATGTCTCCATCAGTTTGCTGGGGCCACACGTTCCTATAAGGAGGAAAATAGAAATTGCATTTATTAACCATTTAGTACACATCACCACTGCATTAGGTATGCTACATTTGTTACCTCTACTACATACCAATTTACAGGCAGTAGGTATTTTTAGTCGACATTTTATATAGGAAATATACTGAGGATCAAGGAAGCTAAATATCTACTCTAAGATGTCTTAGTCTGACTTCAAAGCTCATGCTCTTTTTTTTTTCTTTTTTTTTGTGGAGACTAGCAAAGATAGAGACTGGAGTAAACCCACAGGGATTTTCCTAGTAGGATCTCCTCTGGTCCACTAGGAGACTGATGACAAATTCTAGTTCTTGAGTATGATGAATATTCAAATTGCAGGATTACAACATCAGAGTAAAATGACAAGATCGGCATCTCTGCACTTGGTTGAGGTATGTTCTCATTGTCCTGTGTGCTTGGTCCCCAGATGCTCTTCCATGTGGGAAAAACTAAGGTCCATGACTATACACTTCAGACTTTACTCTCTCCAGGTAGCATGCTGATCCTTAGGGGGGAAAATCCCGTTTAAGATAAATTATCCTAGGAGTGTAGAGTCAGGTTGTGAGAAAATAGATCTGATGCTGGAAGACAAAAGAGAAGGAGTATTGAGGGAAAGGCAGAACTAAGGAAAGGAAGGTGGTTAGGCTCCAAATCAAGGACAGGAATTGGACTTGACACCTTCCTGCACTTTCTACTTTTTCCCCATCATTCTCCTAATCCCCTCTTCTTCCATTCCCTGACCACCAAGCTATACACTTCCTGTACAAACCCCTCCACCCACCACCCACCCTCCCTTTCCCCACTCAGCATACTAAAAGCATCCCTTAAGACAGAAACAGACTCTGCAGAGGAGGGGGGCAGTTCAAATGTCTAATAAACATAAGAAAAGCTGCCAACCTATCAGGAAACCTGAGAAAAGCTGCCAACCTATCAGGAAACCTGAGAAATGGAAATTTAAAACAAAGCTAACAAACCTTGGAAGACTTTTTAAACAGGGGAGGAATGTGATCAAAACATTTGGTAAACATGCACCTTTGTCTGACTTGAGATTTTAATGCAGTGTATAATTCTTTAGATACATCCCGAAAAGCAAATGCTTCAATTTCAGAGTTAAATATATGTACCAAAAATTTACTGATGTTTTGATATTTAAAAATAATGTTGTATCCGTATAAAAGGAAAGCTAGTTTCGTAATTGCCAGTTACCTTCCTTTTTCCTTTTTGAAGGATTTCTTTTACCTTCGGATTTTATAAGGGGAAAAAAAAGATCAGTGATGAAAAAGAAAAGACAAGGCACATTCTACATGAACAATGTACAGTTTGGTAAATATTATTGAAACATATTTAGATATGTATAAATTCCATTTGATATGAAGATATATTTTTAGAGTGGTACTAACTGCCTAACTCAGAAACTTTTGAAACTGCAAAACTCAGAGCTTTTGAAAAGTTCTAAAAGCTGAAAGTTGGTGTTTTGTTTTCTTTTCTAACTCATTCCTGGCAAGACCTAACCTGACCTGAATTCATTTAGTGGCAAACCTGAACTGAGCTCACATGTTATATGGCTATTTATAGCCTTTATTTCCCACTTAGTATGAATATTCAAACATTGTACTGCAGAACTAATGTTTGATTATGAATACAGTTCTGCTGTATAACCCACTAGGCTAACAATATAATATACTTTCTATGTACATACTATCTTTCTTAAAACTGAAAAATTCTGAATTCTGAAAACTTCTGGCTCCAAATGTTTTGGATAAGGACATTTCTTGACTCAGGTATTAATAGCTGCATTGAAATGTTAAAGAAGAAAAATATCTTAGAGATCATAAAGTTCAACATCTTTCTCTTTTTAAAGAGTGAAAACTAGTATCGACAGAAAAAGCACCTTCAAAAATACAAATGGTTACTCATAAAGCTAGGGCTTTTTGTAAGACATATCTCTGATTCTATAGAAATTCAGCCAGGGTGTGGTGTTCATGCTCCTGCCTGAATCATCTACTTTTGCACTTATGATTCTGAACCTGGTTTTCCTCTACCTTCTCTTAGAGGCTGAAAGAAGCACAGGCCACTCTGTCTTACCTTTTGGTTGCTTGTCATAATTTTTTTCATGTTTACTGAACGGGTGTATTTGACTCCATTTGCTTTCTGAAGCCCTGTCAAATGAAAGTTGCATAAGGAAAATAAATCAAAGAAGTCTGATCAACCCTGTGACTTGTAGGAAATCCCTAGGAGAGAGAAGCATGTTGAATTGCACCGCTTGCAGATCTTTCAGCATGCAAGGACCTCAGACTGATAAGCACAAGGCTGTAAATTCTATGGAGAAAACCAGAGAAGATGGTGGAGAAGTAGGGAGCTCTGTACATTTCGCTCTCCCTCATCTCTCAAACAGAAAAGGCCTGAAGCCATAGGACACTGAACCAAGGAGTCTGGGAGGAAAAGAGACAGAGTCCACTAAGAAGACAACCTCATAGATGTGTCAGTGTGAACTGGGGAAGATAAAAACAGGAGGGACCGGAGACACAGAGGGAGGGGAGGGAACCCCCTATGCGGGGAGCCATGGAGAGTCAGAGGAAGAGAAAAAGCGGCTGAAACTGCTCATAGAAGTGTCCCTGGAGGGGCGCCTGGGTGGCTTAGTCGGTTAAGTGTCCGACTTTCACTTAGGTCATGATCTCGTGGTTCGTGGGTTCGAGCCCTGCGTCCCGCTCTGTGCTGACTGCCAGCGCACAGCCTGGAGCCTGTTTTGGAGTCTGTGACTCCCTCTCTCTCTGACCCTCCCCTGCTCACGCTGTCTCTCTTTCACTCCTAGAAATAAATAAAACATTAAAAAAAAAAAAAAAGAACTGTCCCTGGAGAAGAGAAAAACCTCGGCTCCGGACAGAGAGTGATCCTATTTCTAGCTACAGTGCTGACTTTGGACTGGGTGCCTGGTTCCAGGCGGCACCAGGAGAAACTGCTCCGCTGCTCTCCCAGCTCAATCCCCTGCTGGGAAGCAGCCCGACCTGCGAGGTTATATTTCAGGTGGTATCAATAAAGCTCACGGACAAAGACCTGGAAATGAGGCAGAGCTTGGGACATAGAACATGGCCCACCTTGGCTACACCCGCAGCACAGGGAGATCGGACCCAAAAGAGTGGTTTGCAATGCTTGATTCGAGAAGGGACTGGGGCACCGCCATTTTTCTCCCTACAACCACCAAGGCGGGACCTCACAGAGCTGCCTGCGGGACCACAATGGAGGCTAAGACCTGCCTACACCAAACAGTGCCCATCCCAGCTAGAGAGCTGCTTTTTTTTTAACCAGAGCCCGGGGCAAGACCAACATGGATGCACTACTGTGATTAATTCTAGATCAATTCTTTCTATTCAGATATATTTTCCCTTGTCTCATTCGTATCCCTCCCCTCTGCTGGACTGGGCACTCTTGTCATTGGTTTGCTTAAACAGTCACAATTAATCCATTCTCTAGATGTATATTCTACACCTCCACCGCTACCTTTCTATCTCTCTCTCTCTCTCTGGAGTAATCAGACTATATAGTTTCTTTTAGTTACATTATCTTCGTTTCTTTCTCCTTGCCTCCTACCATATTCTCCTCTTTCTCTCTCTGAATTAAGCCTCTTAGTCTCTATGCCTGGTCATTGTCCAATTTCGTTTTCTCCCCTCCCCTGTCATTTCTCTCTCTGTATATGCTCTTCCATCAGCACTGCATGCACCCAGTTCTTTATTTCTAGCTGGGAATTCTGGTTTTATGCTTTAAGACTGTCCTTTGTCTTTTGGGGTTTTTTTCTTTTTTCTTTTTCTTTTTCCATTTCAGTTTGCTTGTTTGTTGGATTTGTCTGTGTGTTTGTGTCCCTTTGTTCCTTGTGTGTTTGTCTGTCTGTTTTCCTTTGCAGGGCTACCTCAAGAAACAAGCCAAAGTACACATGGTGGAGAGTTCCAAATACCACTATGAGTAGGGAAATAAAATAACCAAAGTCTCAACAAGGGAGACCAAGAGACACCATTGAAAGAACACTTCCTGAATGGACAGGCTCTGGACAATCAATGAATCTTCTTTAATATAGCAGTATTCACAGGTGCAGAGCACATAACAAGCTTTTAAAACTAACAAGAGACCGAAAGCTAGCCAAAATGATGAAACGGAAGAACTCTTCTCTAAAGAAATTCCAGGAAGAAATGACAGCTAAAGAACTCTCAAAACAGATATAAGCAACATAACTGAACAAAAATTTAGAACAATAGTCACAAAATTAATCGCTGGGCTTCAAAAAGGCATGGGAGACATCAGAGAAGCTATTGCTACAAAGACTAAGGAGCTTAAAAATAGTTGTGATGAATTAAACAAAGCTATAAATGAGGTGCATAATAAAATGGAGGCGTCCAATGCATGGATTGAAGAGGCAGAGAGGAGAATAAGTGAATTATAAGACACACTTATAGAAAAAGAGGAAGCCGAGAAAGAGAGATAAACTGATCCAGGAGCATGAAAGGAAAGTTCGAGAACTAAGCGATACAATCAAACGGAACAATAGTATCATAGGAATTCCAGAAGAAGAAGAGAGAGGGAAAGGCACTGAAGGAGTCCTTGAACAAACTATAGCAGAGAACTTCCCCAATCTGGGGAAGGAAACAGACATTGAAATCCATCAGGCACAGAGAACTCCCCTCAGATATAACTTGAATCCATCTTCTGCATGACATATCATAGTCAAACTGGCAAAATATAAGGAAAAAGAGAATTCTGAAAGCAGCTAGGGATAAAAGAGCCCTCACATACAAAGGGAGACCTATCAGAGTAGTTACAGACGTATCTACTGAAACTTGGCAGGCCAGAAAGGAATGGCAGGAAATCTTCAATGTGATGAACAGAAAAAAATATGCAGCCAAGAATCCTCTATCCAGCAAGCCTGTCATTAATAATAGAAGGAGAGATAAATGTCTTCCCAAATAAACAAAAATTGAAAGAATTTATCACCACTAAACCAGCCATACAAGAAATCCTAAGGGGGACTCTATGAAGGAAATGTTGCAAGGAACACAAGATATCAGAGACACCACAACAAGCATGAATCCTACAAAGAACACAATGACTCTAAACCCATATTTTTCAATAATAATACTGAATGTAAATGGACTAACTGCTCCATAGGTGCCCAAAGATATAGGGTAGCAGAATGGGTAAAAAAAACAAAATCCATCTATCTGCTGTGTACAAGAAACTCATTTTAGACCTGAGGACACCCTCAGATTGAAAGTAAAGGGATGGAGAACTATCTATCAGGCTACAGAAAGTCATAAGAAAGCTGAAGTAGTCATACTTATATCAGACAAACTGGAATTTAAAGTAAAGGGATGAAGAAGAGCATTATATAATATTTACAGGGTCTATCCATCAGGAAGAACTAACAATTATAAATGTCTATGCACCAAATACGGAAGCACCCAAATACATAAAAAAATTAATGACAAACAGAAATAATCTTATGGATAAGAATGTGCTAATAGCAGGGGACTTTAATACTCTACTTACAGCAATGGATAGATCAACTAGACAGAAAATCACTAAAGAAACAATGGACTTGAATGACACATTGGACCAGATGGATTTGACACATATATTTAGAACTCTACATCCTGAGGCTATAGAATTCACTTTCTTCTTAAGTGTGCATGGTACATTCTCTAAGATAGATCACATACTGGGACATAAAGCAGCCCTCAATAAATATAAAAGAATTGAGATCATACCATGCACACTTTCAGATCACAATGCTATGAAACCGGAAATCAATCACAATAAAAATTCCGGAAAACCTCCAAAAACATGGAGGTTAAAGAACACCCTACTAATGAACAAATGGGCCAATCAGACAATTAGAGAAGAAATTTAAAAATATATGGAACAAATGAAAATGAAAATACAACAATCCAAACTATGGGATGTGGCAAAAGCAGTCCTAAGAGGAAAGTATATTGCTCTCCAGGCCTATTTCAAGAAATCTGAAAAAGCACAAATACAAAATCTAACAGTGCACCTAAAGGAACTAGAAGCAGAGCAACAAGAGCACCCCAAACCCAGCAGAAGAAGAGATATAATAAAAATCAGGGAAGAAATAAACAATATAGAATCCAAAAAAAAAAGTTGAACAGATCAATGAAAGCAAGAGTTAGTTTTTTGAAAAAATAAACAAAATTGATAAACCTCTAGCCAGGCTTCTCAAAAAGAAAAGAGAGAGCACTCAAATAGACAAAATCATGAATCAAAATGGTTTTATTACAACCAATCCCTCAGAAATACAAGCAATTATCAGGGAATACTATGAAAAATTATATGCCAACAAACAGGACCATTTAGAAGAAATGGACAAATTCCTAAACATACACGCACTACCAAAATTCACACTGGAAGAGATAGAAAATCTGAACAGACCCATAACTAGTGAAGAAATTGAATCAGTTATCAAAAATCTTCCAACAAATAAGAGTCCTGGGCCAGATGGCTTCCGTGGGGAATTCTACCAGACATTTAAATCAGAGTTAATACCCATTCTTCTCAAGCTATTCCAAAAAAGAGAGATCGAAGGAAAACTTCTCAACTCATTCTATGAAGCCAGCATCACTTTGGTCCCCAAGCCAGACAGAGACTTGCAAAAAAAAGGGAACTACAGGCCAATATCCTTGATGAATACAGATGCAAAAATCCTCAACAAGATACTTACAAGTCGAATTCAACAGCACATAAGAAGAATTATCCACCATGATTAAGTGGGATTCCTTCTTGGGTTATAGGGCTGGTTCAATATTCGCAAATCAATCAATGTGATACATCACATTAACAAAAGAAAAGATAAAAACCATATGATCCTGTCGATAGATGCAGAAAAAGCATTTGACAAGATACAGCATCCCTTCTTAATAAAGACCCTCGAGAAAGTCGGGATAGAAGAAACTTACTTAAACATCATAAAAACCATTTATGAGAAGCCCTCAGCTAACATCATCCCCAATGAGGAAAAACTGAGAGCTTTCCCCCTGAGATCAGGAACACGACAGGGATGTCCACTCTCACCACTGTTGTTTAACATAGTGCTGGAAGTCCTAGCATCAGCCATCAGACAACAAAAGGAAATC